>NC_134471.1:27215096-27315410 GCF_964194025.1 Convolutriloba macropyga
CATTTTTAAAACACTTTAATGTGGTTTGTTGGTCTACTTTTGTTTTTTTTCTCTTATCTATTTTGATGTTCTGATTTTGGTAAGGTTAGGTTGGAAATTATACTGCTCGACGATTCGAGTCGTTTCCGGTATTCTACCGGCTGTTTTTTTAGCGGAAAGCAAGTTTGTTCATGACTTGAATTTTGACTTCTTTCTGTTCGAGCATTTACCTCCACTTTTGTTTGTCGACTGCTGTTTGTCGAACTGCTAGTAATGTTCAAGGTGAAGAGGTCATTTTGAGATTTTTTGTTTCTACATAAGTCACCCCTAATTATCTAAACTACACCGCACAGTCCCCCCACCACCTATCTACCCCCCCCCAACACCTATCTACCCCAACCCCGCACCCCCTCCCCCAACTTACCCCCACCTACCCCCTCCCTTAACCTAGCTACCCACCCCACCTAGCTCCCCCCGCACCTAAATTGTCGGCATTTTTAAAACACTAATGTGGTTTATTGGGCTACTTTTGTTTTTCTCTTGTCTATTTTGATGTTCTGATTTAAGTAAGGTTAGGTTGGAAAATATAATGCACGACGATTCGAGTCGTTTCCGGTATTCTACCGGCTATGTTTTTTTAGCGAAAAGCAAGTTTGTTCATGACTTGAATTTTGACTTCTTTCTGTTCGAGCATTTACCTCCACTTTTGATTGTTGACTTCTGTTTTCGAACCTTGGACTTTAGCAGTAGCTTCGTTTGTAATGTGTAGTAATTAGGAACTGCTGTTAATGTTCAAGGTGAAGAGGTCATTTTGAGATTTTTTGTTCCTATATAAGTCACCGCTAATTATCTAAACTAAACCGCACAACCCCCCCCCCCCCACCACCTGTCTACCCCCCCCCCCCCAACACGTACCTACCGCCCCCGCACCCCCCTCCCCCCAACCTATCCCCTCCCTTCACCTAGCTACCCCCACCTACCCCCCCTCAATTTCCCGGCGCTACCCACCTCCCCAACCTATCTACTTACCTACCTACGTACCCCCCACCACCTACCTACCCCCCCCCCGCCCGTCCCAACTTACCCCCCGCCACCCAGCACTACCCACCTCCCCAACATATCTACCCACCAACCCCACCTAGCTCTCCCCGCACCTAAAAAATTGTCGGCATTTTTAAAACACTTTAATGTGGTTTGTTGGTCTACTTTTGTTTTTTTTTTCTCTTATCTATTTTGATGTTCTGATTTTGGTAAGGTTAGGTTGGAAATTATACTGCACGACGATTCGAGTCGTTTCCGGTATTCTACCGGCTGTTTTTTTTAGCGGAAAGCAAGTTTGTTCATGACTTGAATTTTGACTTCTTTCTGTTCGAGCATTTACCTCCACTTTTGTTTGTCGACTTCTGTTTTCGAACATTGGAGTTTAACAGTAGCTTCGTTTTTAATGTATAGTAATTAGGAACTGCTGGTAATGTTCAAGGTGAAGAGGTCATTTTGAGATTTTTTGTTTCTACATAAGTCACCCCTGATTATCTAAACTACACCGCACAGTCCCCCCAACACCTATCTACCCCCCCCCCCCCCCCAACACCTATCTACCCCAACCCCGCACCCCCTCCCCCCACTTACCCCCACCTACCCCCTCCCTTAACCTAGCTGCCCACCCCACCTAGCTCCCCCCGCACCTAAATTGTCGGCATTTTTAAAACACTAATGTGGTTTATTGGGCTACTTTTGTTTTTTCTCTTGTCTATTTTGATGTTCTGATTTAAGTAAGGTTAGGTTAGAGATTATAATGCGCGACGATTCTAGTCGTTTCCGGTATTCTACCGGCTATGTTTTTTAATGCGATTTTTCGCTTGACCGATTTTTCGTCTGACTCTTGACTTTTCGTCCTAAAAAAAGAGTTAAACAGGTAGCGCCCAGCGAGCATTAAGTGCTCTGAGAGACTTTCAGCTCTGTTTCATCTCAAACTGTTTTGGAGACTTATGGTGTTAAGGGCGGTTCTTAGAGGTTGAAGACACCCCCACTGTTGATCCCCTCCCCACTGCACTATTGCCCCCACCGACCCCCCTCACCACGCTGTTGCCCGCCACACCACTGTTGCCCACCCCTCCTCCCCCATCAGCCCCCCGTTGAACACCCCCACCCCCGTGGCTGCTGACGAACAACCGATCGATAAAGAGACGCAATTTTTTTATACTAATTTTCAATTTCTTTCAAGCTTTTTAAAAATTTTTGTCAGTTTTTGAGTTCTTTCAGCCCTGGGTGTCAAGGACCCTCATCTAGGGTTTTATAATAGGTTACTGCATGTTTTCTAATGGTAGTGCAATTGTTTACATAATTTTAACATCATGAATTTTAGCATTTGACAAAACGTGTTAATTTTTTCAATGTTTTCCATTCATTTTTCATTGTTCACGTCTTTCCGGACGCAAGGGGCGGAAAACTTCGTTAAGGGTTTGATTATAAGTTACCGAAAATTTTTTATTTGCCATATAATAGCCTTAAATTTTTTAATATGACAGCAATTTTTGATAAAACTTGCATTTTTTTCATGTTTTCTGAAATTTTTTCCTTCTTTAGGTTTTTCCGGTCTCAATTGCCAGCCTTCTGCAGGGTTTGGTAATATGTTACTGCATTGCATCTAGTGGTAATAGAATGATATTCAGCGTTTTAACATCACGAATTTTAGCAATTTCTTGATGAAACTTGCAATTTTCAAATTTATAAAATTTTTTGTCCCTATCTTAGTTTTCCGAGACCCAGGAGCCAGGAAGTCTCTTATAGCTTTTGATAATAGGGTATTAAAATTTTTTATTGGCCACGGATTGGTTTTCATCATTTTATTATATTAAATTAAAGAAAATTTTTGATAAAACTTGGAATTTTTTTTTTGAAATTTTTGTCAGTTTTTAGGTTTCTCCAACCTCAAGGGCCAACGAACCTCCTGCAGGGTTTGATAATAGGTTACTGCATAGCTTCTAGCGGTAGTAGTAGGGTTTTCAACATTTAAACTTCACGAATTTCATCAATTTTTTGATATAACTCTAAGCATTTTGTCATTTTAGTTTTCTCTAAACTCAAGGGCCACCAACCTCCACCAGGGTTTGATAATAGGTTACTGCATGGTTTCTAGTGGTAATGCAATGGTTTTTCAACATTTTAGCCATCACGAATCTTAGCATTTTTTTGACAAAATCTGCAATTTTTTCAAGTTTTTTTAGAATTTGTCATTTTTTTCTGTTTCTCCAAACTGAAGGGCCAGCGAACCTCCTCGAGCGTTTGGTTATTACTGCATAGCTTCTAGATGTAATTGAATGTTTTTCAAGATTTTAATATCAGCAATTTTTAAAAAAATATTTGCAATTTTTTCAAGTTTTTCGAATCTTGGAATTTTTATCATTTTTCCGGCACCAGGGTCCTAGTTCTCCTCCAAGGTTTGATGATAGGCTGTCGCATAGTATCTAGAGATATGATTATCAATATTTTTATGACTCCAGCTTTAACAATTTTCTAGCAATTTAATTTTTGTCAAATTTTTTGAAAATTATTGTTCCCAGTTTGTATCTTTTTGAGCCAGTGAAACTATTTAAAGCTTGAAATAGGGATACTGGATTGTCTCTTGAGACAACGAAATCGTTTTGAAGTTTTTAATATCTTGAATTTCAGCAAGATTTTGGTAAAGTTTGCGATTTTCAAAATTTGTGAATATTGTCCTACAATCATTACTGGCCAACGAAGCTTTTCAAGTCAAGCAGATGAGTTACTTGACATAAATCCAGAGAAAAAATCGTTTTGAACATTTTCACTGCGAAATCTGGAAGCTTTTTTAAAATTTTGCAATATTTTGAAGTTTTTTAAAATATCAGTTTTTATTATTTATTAAAAAGGCTAGGAAATTAAAAGATGCAAAGTCGAATCTAGCTAAAGCTAGCCTCACTAAACTGTGGCTAGCTACTGACAAAGCCAACAGCTCGGCGGTCGTTTGAGAGCATTTCGACAGAAGTTAGTCGGTTATGTTATAATTGCTTACTGCATAGTTTCTTCTAGTGGAATTGTTTAAACATTTTAACATCACGAATTGTAGATTTTTAGACAAAACGAGCAAATTTGTTCAATTTTTTGACATTTATTTTTCATTATTCACCTCTTGCCATTTTTTTGAAAAAATTTTTCATGTTTCAAGTTTTTGAAAACTTGTCTTTGTTTTTAGGTTTTGCCAGCCTCAAGAGCCGAGGAACCTCATCTGAGGTTTGACAATAGGTTACTGTATAGTTTCTAAATGTAATGGAATGTTTCTCAAGATTTCAACACCACGAATTTTAGCTTTCTTAGCAAAACTTGCAACTGTCATTGACATTTATTGTCATTGTTCAGGTTTTTCAGTGTAACAGAAAATCTGCGTTAGGGTTTGATAATAAGTTACTGGAAAGTGTTATTTGGCCATGGAGTAGTTTTCAACTTTTATTATCACAAATTGTAGCATTTTTTATTCAACCTGCAATTTTTTCAGGTTTTGAAATTTTTTGTCATTTTTTGGGTTTCTGCAGCCTCAAGAGGCACATAACCTCCTCTAGGGTTTGAATATAGTTTACTGTATAGCTTCTAGATGTAATGGAATGTTTTTCTAGATTGTAATATCAGCAATTTTTAAAAATTATCAATTTTTTCAAGTTTTTTGAATCTTTTTGACTTTTATTGTTTTCTCCGGCACCATGGTCCTAGGGACCTCCTCCATGGTTTGATTATAAGTTGTCACATCGTTTCTAGAGTTAATAGAATGGTTATCATTATTTTCATGACTCCAGCTTTAGCAATTTTTTGATAAAATTTAATTTGTTTTCAAATTTTCGGAAAATTATCATGTTCCAAGTTTATGGATCTTTATGAACCAGTGAAACTATTTATAGCCTGAAATAGGGATACTGTTTTTTCTCTTGAAACAATCAATTGGGTTTGATGATCTAAACATCATTTGCAAGATTAATTTTTTGCAAGATTTTGTTAAAATTTGCGATTGTTTTCAAATTTTTGTCCTTTTCTGAGTTTAACGATCATTACTGGCCATCGAAGCTTTTCAATTCTTGCAGGTGGGTTGCTCGACATAACTACTGAGACAAAAAATAGTTTAAAACCTTTTCTAAACTATCAGTATTTTATTTGGTTTATTTATTAACGAGACTAGAAAACTAAACGTTGAGGAGTCGAATCAAGCTAAAGACGTGGTAGATACCGTCGCAGCCAACCGCTCGCCGGTCGTTTAAGAGAAATTCGCCCGACGTTAGTCGGTTATGTTTGATCTCTTAATAAATAATTAAAAGTTGTCTTAAAAAAGTTAATTAATTTTGGTACTGTTTGATTTCAGGTATGGCAAAAGGTTCTCAACATCCGCCGTCGCTTCCCGTGGGTCGCGGAACCCTGCCGGGAGAAGAACAATGCCCGGCTCAGGCGGAAGTTTTGACAACGCACAAATGCCACCACCACCACTCAATACACAAGCAGCACCCCTTTCAACATCCTCGTCAAATCAACAGTTATTACACCAGAACTCAAGTGACACGAATACCTCTCGACCTCCTGGGATTGGAAGCAAGTCAGACCTGAAAGAATTCCAGTCGTCAAAAAACTACATGACTCAGCAGCTGACTGCGGTGACAAAAAACGAGGACAAGAAGTCCGAGTCGCTTACTACCCAAAGTGACCCGGTCTCAACTGTGTCGACCGCTGATAGTGCAGCTGAAAGTTCTTCGACTAGTAACTCAAGCAGCAACAAGCACTCCTCGATTCCTCTGGTATCATCCGTGGTTGACTGGAATGCGCAGAATGCAGCATCTACACTATTCTCACAACCACCGTCCAAAGATGACAATAGCTCTAATGGGAAGGAACCCCTGACCATCAAGACGTCTACCGCAACGAGCAGTTCCTTGAAAAGCGAAGATGTGGACGATTCAAAGGAGAACTCAGACGGAAGAGTTGAGCGGGATGTGGCGTCGTTAATGCCCCAACCAATTGGATCTGCAGTGGAGGCGCACGATGAACTTGGATACGAGGAAAGCGCTGATTCTGAACAACCAAAGCGATCAGGAAAAGGCTCGAGATCTAGTGGAATGAAAACGAGAGGTGTATCAGCTGGGGCAAGATGGGAGATCAAATCTAACGCCGCAGTTAGAGATCTGAGGGGCGGAAGCTCTCGACGCGGAGGTTCCGTTGGGGGAGGAAAGAGTCGTTCCTCGTATTATGACAACCAAATGGGTTATTATTACCCGAACGACTGGGATTATTATTACCAAAGTAACTATGCGGATTATGATTACGGATACAGTCAAGGATATTATGGAGCTTCTAACGAATACTCGAGAAATTCGAGTTCTTATTACCCCGTATCGCAATCATCGACGTCCAGAAAAGCAACTAGCAGAGGAGGGGGTAAATCAGCAGCAGGATCTGGAATAGCAAGTTCAAGAAGGGGAGGGGGAAGAGATCGCCGGCGAATTGGTGGCGCTAGGGGTGGTCGAGATAATTCAGCAGGAGGGAAAAGCTTCGATTTGTCAGCTGCAGATCGATTTCCGGTTGGATCCACCGACCAAGTGAACCAAGAGGAGTGGGAAACGGCTTCTGAGAGTTCCGATTTCGAGAGACGCGAATCAAAAAACGACAAAGTCCCCGTCGCTGGTAATGAAAAACAATACATGACGCAGTCTTCAATTCCATCGCACGCGAGAAACGAACAGCGCTTTGGCAAGATCTCGACTTCAACTAAGAAATCGTTTTCGAGCCAGCGCCCTTTGGCGGACAGGGGACGTGATAATAACAATCTGGGAACTACTGCGTCCAAATTCCTTTCAATGTCGGGATCCAATCGCCAAGGAGATCAAAAGTTGTCACAGAAACATGGTAGCAAGTTTGAGACTGGAGGGGTTCCAGGAGCTAACGATGAAAGCAAAAGTGCGCCACCATCCTCGGGGCCTCCGAAGCGACGGGGACCAGACATCTCTCAATACGACATAAATCGGATGTCAGGCATTGTGGTTCTTGAGGATCAACAAAATAAGCGACCAAACATTGCATCAGATGACGATTGTGCTGACGAGACGTTCCAGGAAGTGATCTCGAAAAGATCAAAATCACAGAAAGCGGCAGCTAGTAAAAAGTCAAGCTCGCCGACTAGTCAACCTGGAGGGAAGGAGAAGTCACCTCGTGTCAAAGGAGGCGTTACTAAACGATCATCGAAGACACATGGAAACCCAAAGAAAGGGGAAAGAGCTCCTGGTCAAGAAGAACATCTATCGCGAGGAAAATCTGAGACTCCCGCTGTAAACAATAAAGATGACGGTGGAGCAATGCGAAACATTCAGAATTTTGATACTATTCATCGCCAATTTTCAAGATCAAATGTGGATCCTGACGACCATGTGTTGCATTCAGACCCTGCTTCATCAGGAAAAACTTCCATGCCAACAACACCACCGCCTGCGAGAACAACGAATGCCTGGGAAAAGCCTCTTCAGACTACTCTGATTCTGCAAGACAACCAGCTGGTGCCCAGTTTGCCAATGGCACCCATTGCACAGAATGTACCAGACGTTGGGGCTGCTGCTGGAGGAGGAAATGTAACAGTTACCAATGAGTCTTCGGCGTCGCCATGGTTGTCGCAATCTAAGTCAGCGTTTATACCCGCTGCTGTTAACCCTGGAGATATTAAGAAGGTACGCGTATAATGTTTACACTTATTGTGATTAATTGCTCTTGAACGAAGTTCATAGCAATTATTGTAAACGTGTGTGTCTTTTTTATGCAAAATTTTTGCTTGACAATTTTGACTTTTCGAGTGACTTTTACGCCCTTGAATTTATGCGTTTCGCGTGATCTAAAATTCTCTCTCAATCACAATTTAAAACAACTGAATTCAATTGGCGGTTATTTAATATTAAAAGTCAAATGAAAAGTGCGACGAAACTGGTGCCATTTTTTACTTTATCTTAATAGTGGTATATGTTAAACTCTAGTGTGGTTATTTGAAGCCCGCTGTTGAACTTCTTAGTCCCATTTAGGCCCCCCCCCGACTGAAGCAGGCTGCAATTGATTAGAGCTCCCACTAGTCGTTTGAGATTAGAGCTCCCAATTCTTTCGACGTTTAGTCGGTTATGTTCTTATTAAATTCTCTCAAGCATAAGTTGTAGCAATTGATATAATACCTCTTGTTTTTCAATGCAATTTTTCGTGCTATCAATTTTTTTCTTGCCGACAATTTTTAAAAGCCGTGAAGCGATATCTGAGGCTATTATTTTCCTTCTCTTGGTTTTTTTAATTGCTCTCAAACGAAGTTTGTAGCAATTATGTTAGTCCTGTTGGTGACTTTCTTTTTTATGCAATTTTTCGCTTGACCAATTTTTCGTCTGACCCATTTGACTTTTCGTCCTCGGAAACAGGATAAACGGGTAGCGCCCAGCAAGCATTAAGTTCTCTTAGAGCTTTTGAGCTCACTAGTCTCCAAGTATGCGATTCACAAATTATTTTGGAGACTTATTTTTATGGTGTGAAGGGCGGTTCTTAGAAGTTGACCCACCCAACATCAGCCCACCCCCCACTTCACCCCCCCCCCCCCCAATCCTTACCCCTGGACATTGTTCAGGGCGCAAGGGCCACATGCAGCCAAAGACCCCACTGTTGCACCCCCCCCCCCCCCCCAGCCCCTCCATGTTGCCCAACAACCACCCCCCCCCCTCGCTGCACCCGCGCTACGCTCACCTCACGCCCCTTCAAGCCATGGTTTAGTCAAGCTAAAGCTAGCTTGACTAAACCATGGCTAGCTACTGACGATGCCAACTGGTCGTTTGAAAGCAATTCGCCCGACGTTAGTCTGTTTTATTTTTTTAATTCGTCGTCAAAATTTTTGTTACGACCATATGATGTCACAATTGCTTCAAATCTGCTTTTTGTTCATTCGCTCATGCAATTTCAGCTGAATTGAGTGTGTGACGTCATTTTTCATTTTGAGTGGAGCAAGTTTTTTTATTCGCATGATTAACTTTTTCACACGTGACTTACCTCTCAAAAATGACTTCCTCTCTCTGAAATTGACTCTTCTTTACTTTAATTCAAAGAGATAAGGTTAAATGAGTGTATAGCACTCTAATTGAAAGTTATATAAGAGCACATAAAAGAAACAGTAATAAGTTATACAGATTCTTAATCAAAATATAACATCTCAGCCCTTAATGACAAGAATAAATTTCTTTTTTCGTCTTTTTTATACTTTTTTGAGACTGCAGATCTACGAAGCTATTGCAGCTATTTTCTGGCAATCTGCCAGCTATGTTTTTAAAATTTTTGACTTCAAAAGCGGGATGAACTGGTAAAGCTCGAGGGCATGAGGCAGAGAAGTTATCTAAGAGCGTCTAAGTATGCGATTTACCGAAATTGCAGAGGAAAATTAAATTTATGGTAATTTTGGTAGTTTAGACCCCCCAACATATATCCCATCGCCCTCTCTTATTGGTAGCGTCATTTGGTAGCTTTCTCTTTTTTTTTATTCGGCAAGTACTCACTGGATTTTTTCAGCGTAAGGAGATGACCGGAGGTCCGACAGTTGTACCATCGCTCCCGCAACATCAGTCCATGGTTGTGCCCCAAGTTGCAACAAACCCGCAGCAGCAACAACAGCCCCCACCTTCGGCAGCTGTTGCGCCTGTTCACCAGGCCCCTCCCCAGGGACCTCGACATTTTACCACGCACATGTACAAGATGCAGCATCACATGCCGAACGCCAACACTCCGACTGTGGCACCTCCGAACGAGGTAAGATGATGTGGAATGTTGTGATTCAATAATTTTTAATTGCTCTCAAACGAAGTTTGTAGCAATTATATTAGTCCTGTCGGTCTTTTTTATGCGATTTTTCGCTTGACCAATTTTTCGTCTGACGCTTTTGACGTTTCGTCCTCAAAACGGGATAAACAGGTAGCGCCCAGCGGGCATTAAGTGCTCTGAGAGCCTTTCAGCTCTGTTTCATCTCAAACTGTTTTGGAGACTTATGATGTGAAGGGCGGTTCTAAGAGGTTGAAAACACCCCCACTGTTGACCCCCCTCCCCACTCCACTATTGCCCCCACCGACCCCCTCACCACGCTGTTGCCCCCTACAGCACTGTTGCCCTCCCCCCATCAGCCCCCCCCCCCGTTGAACACCGCCCACCCCCGTGGCTACTGATGAACAACCGATCGATAAAAAGACGCAATTTTTTGATACTAATTTTCAATTTCTTTCAAGCTTTTTGAAAATTTTTTTGTCAGTTTTTGAGTTTTTTCAGCCCTAGATGTCAAGGAACCTCCTCTAGGGTTTTATATTAGGTTACTGTATAGTTTGTAGTTGTAATAGAATTATTTCGCCATTTTACTATCATGAATTTTAGCCTTTTTTTTGACAAAACGTGCAATTTTTTTCATTTTTTTTACCTTTATTTTTCTTTATTCACGTCTTTCCAGACGCAGAGCCAGCAAACGTCTTTAGGGGTTCGGTAATAAGTTAATGAAAATATTTATTTGCCTTGGAATAGCTTTCAATTTTCTAATATGACAAATTTTAGCAATTTTATGGAACTTGCATTTTTTGAATTTTTTTTTGATAAATTTAGTCGGTTTTTAGGCTTCTCCAGCCTCATGAGCCGAGGAACTTCCTCGAGGGTTTCAAAATAATTTACTATATAGTTTCTAATTGTAATGGAATGTTTTTCAAGATATCAACACCACAAATTTTAGTTTTTTTTTACAAAACTTTTCAAATTTCGAATTTTCAAATCTTTTGACATTGTCATTATTCAGGTTTTTCAGCCTATTAGAAAATCTCCGTTAGGGTTTGATAATAAGTTAATGAAAAATGTTTTTTGCCATGGATTAGTTTTCAACTTTTATTATCACAAATTTTAGCTGATTTTTATGCAACTTGTAATTTTTTTCAAGTTTTTGAAACTTTTTGTCTGCATAGCTTCTAGATGTAATGAAACGTTTTTTTTTAAGATTTTAATAACAATTTTTAAAAATTTTTTCCCTTTTTTGAAAATATTTGCAATTTTTAAAAAAATATTTGCAAATTCTTTGAATCTTTTTGCATTTTCTATCATTTTTTCCGGCACCACGGTCAATAGTTATCAATATTTTAATGACTCCAGCTTTAGCACTTTTTTGATAAAATTTAACTTTTTCAAATTTTCAGAAAATTATTATCATGTTCCAAGTTTATGGATCTTTACGAGTTTGAACGATGGAACTATTAAAAGCTTGAAATAGGGATACTGGATAGTCACTTGAGACAAGGAAATGGTTTTGAATATTTTAATATCTTGAATTTTACAAGATTTTTTAAAATTTGCATGTTTTTTAAATTTTTTGAACATTTTCCTTTTCTGAGTTTAACGATCATTACTGGCCAACGACGTTTTTCAAGTCTTGCAGATCGGATTCTTGACATAACTCAAGAGAGAAAATAGGTTCGATCATTTTTACTGTGAAATCGCAAATTTTGCAATATTTTTAAATATCAGATTTTTATTTGATTTGTTTACTAACAAAGCTAGAAAACTAATATTTGCAGAGTCGGATCAAGCTAACGCTTGCATCACTAAACCGTGGCTGGCTACTAACGAAGCCAACTGCTCGCCGGTCGATTGAGAGCCGTTCGCCCGACGGTTATGTTAGTTCTTGCGAACCTTGCTTGAATCTGGCTTTTTTAAAAAAAATGGAAACGGACCTTGATCCAGTCGTTTGGGTTATATTGGTATTTGCTAATATACAGAGATCTTTCTGTATACTGACGAGCTCTGTAGTTATATTTTTTATCAGCTTAAAATTGGTGAAGCTTACAAGTTCAATAATCAAACTTTAATGCTGTAGAAAGCCTCCTCATTTCAGGTCGACGTTTTTTTATTCTCATCTTCATGTTGAATTGCTCTGGAACGAAGTTTGAAGCAATTATTGTAAACTTGTATCTTTTTATGCAAATTTTTAGCTTAACCGTTTTTGAGCTTTTGTTCTAGAAAATTCCTTGACTTGATTTCTCAATTGACTTTTTCACGCTCGAGTTCCTCATTTATGATATATAAGTTGCTCTCATTCCAATATTAAATTTGTTGCTACAATAAAAGCGAATGTAAGATTTGGGAGCACAGGGCTCTGATAGACGTGAGGTAAATGATTCTGCCGAAAACTCTGGAGGTTGGTGCGTTCGAATCCTTCCCTCGTGGGAATGTTTTTGCACCCTTAAAGAAAATTTTATCTATGTTACTGCCCCTGAATTAAATTGCCCCGCCTTTCGTTCGAGAGCAATTTGTCCGACGTGAGTCAGTTTGTTTTTATATGCTACTGGTTATTGCAAACCATTTTCAGTGTGATCTTTTTCTGCTTCTGTAATTCCCTGACTGATTAATCCGTTTATCAGTTTATGTTCTGACTTTTTTATTGCTCTCAAACGAAGTTTGTAGCATTTACATTAGTCCTGCGGTCTTTTTATGCGATTTATTGCTTGGCTGATTGTTCGTCTGACTCATTTGACTTTTCGTCCTCAAAAAAGAGATAAACAGGTAGCGCCCAGTGGGCATTAAGTGCTCTTAGAGCCTTTCAGCTCTGTTTCAGCTCAAACTGTTTTGGAGACTTATACTTATGGCGTGTGAAGGGCGGTTCTTAGAGGTTGAGACCCCCCCCCCCTGTTGACCCCCCACCCCCACTATTGCCTCCACCCCCCACCGCGCTGTTGCCCCCCATCAGCCCCGGTGCACCCCCCGTGGCTAGCTACTGACGAAGCCAACCGCTCGCCGGTCGTTTGAGAGCAATTCGCCCGACGTTAGTCGGTTATGTTTTAAATCTAGATAAGGCTGAGTACCATTGTTGTTTGTTTTCTGAGGAACTTAGTAGTCAAATACAACATTCGTTAGCTCATTTTTGCAACTAGATAGTTTTTTCCATCTAATTGCAATAATTTGTTACACTTTTATTAATTGCAGCCCTCAGCCTCTCAGAGGATATTATTTTGGTGCTCTTCTTTCTTACAATGGAAAGGATTTGGATTGTATTGACGGGCTGTCTTTTTAATATCTGTTTACTTTTTTTCGACTTTTTCGTGTCCAACAAAAGTCAAATTATAGTGCCTTTCATTGTGGAGTAGTGAAAAGAGCGATGAAGAGAGTAGGTTTGAAAAAATTGGTGTTTGAACAGATTTTCGGTTTTTGAAAGCAATTTTCTTCTTCTGAAGAAATTTGAGTTATTTTGCTGTTTTTTCCCTGATTTTTATGTCCTAATGGTTTCAAAAAGTCATATATGTGGTCCGATAATGAAAAGTTGTTTTTTGAATTCCACAAAGGGTAGATAATGGTTTATACTTCTCTTTTTTTTTAAATTTAATTAAAAAAATATTAATGATTTCTGTTTTGCCCGTTTTGTAGTTCTTTTTGTCCTATTAACGTCCTAACTAACTTTTTGTTGTCCTAACTGACGACTGGTCTCATTGGCTCTCTGATGGGGCGTAATAGAGGCTATGTAATATTTTTTAATTGATATCTAATGATTTTAATTACTTTGTCACAACTTTTTTTCATAAAAAAATCTTTCGTTTTGAATCTTGTTCAGTTTTGTAGTTCTTTTTGTTGTCTTATCACTTATCCCCATTAATGACAGGTCTTTTCATATGATAATGAGGCGTATTTGAATTCAGTTAATGTTTGCAACTCATTGTGTTCTTCACGACTTTGACACCATTTGTTTTCAAAAAATATTCTATTGGCAATTTTGAGTTTTGCATGTATTTGTACTATTTGTTGCCGCATCACTAAATCTGATCACCATATACATCTCACCAGATCTTTCATCGCTCTTGAGGCGTAAAGAGTTGACGGATTTGACGCAATTCTCAGCTAATGCTTTCAATGACTTAGAAATAGTCTTTTTGCAAATTTTGTGACACAAATGCGAACTTCAGCTCTTCTCATTGTTCATTTTGCATTTTTGTTATGGCTTATTAATGAAAGTAGCGATTTAATGTTAATAGGTCATAAAGCAGACTAATTACTGAGTTCAGTTGATAGCTGTGGTTTTTATGACTTCTAAACTATTTCTTCAAATAAATTTGTTTATTTTTCGTCTTGCTGTTTTGAGTAATTGTGGTTATTTCATCTGCTTCAATTTTTCGCATTTGCTTTCATTGACGTAGGTACCATTTGTTTTCGAAGGGTTGAGGTGAATATTTGAATCTTGCCTTTTGTTGTTCTTTGAATTGCTCTCAAACGAAATTTTTAGCACTTATATTAGTCCTGTCGGTCTTTTTATGCGATTTTTCGAATGACCGATTTTTTGTCTGAGACGTTTGACTTTTTGTCCTCAAAAACGGGATAAACAGGTAGCGCCCAGCGGGCATTAGGTGCTCTTAGAGCCTTTCAGCTCACTAGTCTCCAATTTTGCGATTCACAGAAAATTTTGGAGACTTATACTTATGATGTGAAGGGCGGTTCTTACAGGTTGACCATAGCGCCGCCACAACACCCATCAGCTCCCCTCTCACATTAGCCTCCCCAGTCCCCACCCCTGCACATCATTCAGGCCGTAAGGGCTTCGTGCAGCCAAAAAACCCTACCACCGGTGCACCCCCCTCCCACCGCCCCCCGCTGCGCTCACCTCGCCCGCCTTCAATTAAGCTAAAGCTAGCCTCACTAAACCGTGACTAGCTACTAACGAAGCCAACCGCTTGCTCGTTTGGTCGTTTTGCCCAACATTAGTGGGTTGTGTTTGTCCCTTTACGCCTAATCGGGCTGCTCAAGACTATTTTATGTCCTCTAAAGTATGTTATGCTGTGATTAAGGGATTTAGTAGGTAGTTTAGTTTTTCTTAAATAGCCACCGTCAGCCTCTCAACGGTTATTATTTTGGCGCTCTCCTTTTTTAAATTTTGCTTGAAATTTTGGTCATATTTTTCGTTTTACATAAGTCACGATTTTCACGTTTGACTTCTGACTTACTTCACTCACTGTTTCAACTGAATAGATTTTAAATTCTTTCACGAATTCAGATATGCAATATGGCAATATGGTGAACATTGTCAAAGTGAAAAGATCAAAATCAAAAGAGACGGGATAAACCGATAAAGCCTGGTCATTAAGTCATCGAGAATTAGATTATCCAAGTTCATTAGTGTTTGCTGGCTGACATTGGTATTAAGCTTATTAACTTTGTTTGAAAGCTGAATTAAGTATAATTTGAGAATTCAACTGAAACTGCACGCCAAATTAGAACACTTTTTGACACGGAAAATAAACAGAAAAAAGTTCGGTCAATTTATCTCTTTTTTTTCTGTTTCAATCCCGATGTTTATCAAGCGCGTCAACGGCGGCTATTTTCCGGCAATCTGCGGGCTATGTTTTCAATTTTTCACTAATTTTCAAAAAGTTGCCAGAAGTTTTCAAAAAGATTTTGATTTGTGCCGATTTTCTTGGTGTTTGTCCTTTTGCATTGTCTGTTCTTGTCAACAAGTTTGTTGTATTGTGAAATCATTCTAAGAACACCTAGTATCATCAATTTTAATATAAGGTTTCATTTTTAAGATCTTTTTTACTTTTGCGCATACCGGATCATGTGCTTTATTGACTGCCATAGTTTAATGCAGCTGAAAATTTGTTGATTTTCAAGTCGTTCGTCTACTCAATTCTCTAGATTGTATGTCAGGATTTGTTCTGCTAAGTTTTTTAAATTCGTATTCCCTTTCAATCCCATTTCTCGTTTTTCACAAGTCACCACTTTCATGTTTGGTTTCTGACTTACCTATTTCACTGTTTCATCTCAATGATTTTTAGTATCTAGACAAATTTAAGCAAATAGGTTCGAGGTAAAAAGGCTAAATCACAAAAATTGGGATAAGCCAATAAATCTGGGAACTAAGACTTAATGTTTAATGGCTCGATTGAGTGCAATTAGTTATCAGAGTTCCTTAGAGTATGTTGCTAACTTATATTGGTATTAGACGTATTTTCATTTATAGAATAAAAATTCGAACCAAATTAAAACTTTTTGACACCTGGAAAAATATTAGGCCGTGGTCAATTTTTCTAATGCATTGAATTGTTAAAGAGCCTCAGAGTGTACTGTTTATTGGTTTTAGTGTTACGCTTATAGTCTTCCAATTCAGAGGCTGAACGCACCATATTTATGGAACCTAATGGAACTGTTGATCAAATTAAAATTTTTTTGGCTCTCGTCATTTTTTTACTGATTCAATCCCTACGTCACTCAGGGGGACAAAGGCGGCTGTTTTACGGTAATTTCCCGGCAATGTTTGCAATTGTGAATTGGGAAAACTTTTGGAAACGATTTCAATTTTTCAGCATATACAATTTAGCACCTCTATAACGTATTGAATTTCTGTATAGTGTTTTAATTAAAATATTCAAGGGCTTCCACCTTTAGCCAACTGTGATTTTAAAAGGTTATTGCGAAAATGTTGCTCATAGTAAATTTTTGATGAGAACGAATTAAATGTGCCGCCCGTAAACGGTGTTAATAAGGATTGTCTTAAAAATATGTCATCGCAACGGTCGTTTTTCTTTTGGAAAAAGATAATTTTCGATGTTTTTCCCTAGAAGATTAATTATTTTTGTGCAGAATAGCTATATATAGCAATTATTTTCAGCATCATTTTTGTACTTTTTAGCCTGCTCAACACCAGACAGTGCCAGTACCTACTCTCGGTGCAAACACAGTGGGTACTGCTGGCATGACTCAAGTGGGAGGCGTAGCAGGCGGAAGAAGCGAGACGAGTTCGGTAGTTGCTCCACAGTCTCAGAACCAGCAACCATCTGCTGCCCCTGCTTCGACCAGAATGGAGCAACCACAAACTGCAGCTACGGCAACAATGTCAAATTTGGACAATAATGCTGCGCCTAATTTGTTCTACGTTAGTTATTGCAGATAGCCTTCCAGAATTAAACAGTATTTTCCAATGTTTCAGTATTTTCTATAGTTAGTTGTATCAGCTCAAAGTTACCGATTAAATTAAAAGAAATGGCCTTGTAATTGTTTCAGAATGAGTCCCAGGAAGAGCTCAACTCGTATCTGAAGAGTTTCGAAGAGAAGAAAGATGTCGTGGCTAACACTGCCGAGTCGGCGATCCCGAACCACGCGGATGCCCTGAACTTGGTCGAATCGAACGACGATTCCACATTCAAACGGGATATGGAGATTGAATTGAAGAGTATGTGGGAGAACAATAAAGATGATGATTTTGTACTGGATGACAATGCAAGTAACCAGGTACCGCAGTCGAACCAGCCGCCAAACATGATAAGCAATACTTCTAGTACTGGTGAACCTTTGACTATTTCCAACAAGCCTCTTGGCATAGGACAGGCGACCCAAAGTGTTTCTAGTTCTTTGGAACAAAGCCGAGTGTGTAAAGTCAAACCAGTCACACAAAATACTAACCAGCAGTTTAGAAGCCAGCTCGTGGCATCTAGTTTAGGTGGGGCCGCGATGGCGATGAACGAGTTCCAACCTGGTATGGAAATGTCTGGTCATTTGAGCAACAACACACTTCTTGCTCAAGGCCTTTCAGCAACTCAACAACAGGCTTCGAACTACTTCGATGATGCGATGGGACCTTATGGTGCAGCTTATGGCACTGCGACTAACGTTGTCAACCCCAATGCTGCTACGGGAGCTACCGCAGCTTTCTTTGACCAGCCAACTCCGGGTGGCTTTGCTGACGTGCAAACTGCGGCTGTTGTGGCAGCACAACAAAATCAAACTCCAGCTCATCAGCAGTTTATTGGACAAAAAGCACCCCAACAAAATATTGGAACTGTGCCTCCACAGCCGCATCAAACCAGTAACAATTCAATTAATTCTGCAGGTTGGGCAAGTGGAGCTCATTTCTTGTATGGTGATCAGCCTTCCCAAAGCAACCCGCTAGGTGGTGGTCTAGGTCAGTCTGCTAATTCTCCCTACCAACCCAATGTGTTCAACCCGATGGCAAATTCGTTCGGAGCACCAGGAACCCAGTCAAACTTCGGATCCTTCAATTTCAACCCTCTCATGGGAATCGCACCCAGAGGCCAGCAGGCAAATCCTTCACACCCATTTATGCAGGCACCTGCTCAAAATCCACAGCCCCATCCTCAACATAGTAACTACGGACATATAATGGGTTCGAACCCTCTGCAACCCACGATGAATAGTACAAGTTTTCACAGTCCTCAGCACCCCGGACAGCATCCCTTTGACATGAGTTTAGGACCGTTTGGAACTGCTCAAGGACACCCAGGTGGGAAAGCAATGTCACCTCAGAGCCACCACCCACCTGGCGACTTCAAGCCAGATTACGCGGCACTGTACGGGTTCAACGAGGCTAGTGCTTTTAACCAAGCGGCGGCTGGCTCGTTTAAAACAGATCACTCCCAGTCATTTTTGGCCAGTTACAATGCGGCTAAAGGAAACTCCCAATTCCTGCAAGCTTCCTCGTCATTTAACAGTGGAAATGGGTCTAGTATGCAACAGCCACAGTTAAACGCTAGTTCTGGATACCCGCCCAATGGGAGTGGCTCTTTTATGGCGGCCAACAAACTGATGCAAGGATTCTCAAAGCAAGATGTTATGCAAGCAGCAGCCGCCCAGAAGTCTCTTGGAATGGGTGGACCATACTCTTTTGGGGTAGGAGCGGCTTCGGCTACAGGTTCTTACCACAAGGGTGCTCCAAATTCTATGCAAATGAATTCTAACCCGTCAGCTCAAAGTATGCTTCAATCCCAAACGTCTGCGGCATTTGGATCTCATGCATTTTCGGGCGCAACTAATCCCGCTGGCCCCCGACTGCCACCGGCTCCAATTCAAAGACCTAATTTCCCAAGACCAAGAGCAACTGCTAATCCCATTGGGGGAGTATCAGGGATATTTCCTGCAGCAAGTGCATCTGGGACGTACGCCATGAACGCGAATGCTCAATTGCAAAAGCGAAACAGTGGAGACAGAAGCTCGCCTGGAACAGCTGGACAAAGACCTTGGAGCTCGGACACTGGCAGCAATTCAGCCTCGATGAATAAATATGTTGCCAATTTCAATATACCACCCAATGTAGCTTACAGCAGTGGAGGCAACATGCAGAGGAATATTGGTCAACCACCTCAGTTCAGACGTGATGCATTTGCGACTCCAAACTCAATGACGGCGGGTCCTCGCTTTGGCTCCAACGCGGCTTCCGCATTCAAACACGAGGTCAGCGAAAGCCACCATATGATGGCTTCTGACGGTAGAGTGAAGCCCAATAGTATGCAACTCGAAGGCAGTGATCAAAATGTGAACGAAAAGTCGGATGTCAACATTTTCGGGCATGCAATGGTATCTGGTGATGCTACGGCAACGAACGAAACGTCAGAAATTGGGGCGGTATCGGTTGTGCAGGGTGTCGACATGTCCACACCCTCGAATGAACAGAACCCTGGATCGATCCCCACCGGGAACCCGACTGGTCTGCATGCAGCGACTGGCGTGGAACAAAACAATATCGCAACTTCAGGCCCTGCAACTTCAAACCCGAATGCAAACATTTCCATTGCGGTCGACTGAATTGAACCCTCCTTTGTTGTAAAACATCCGCTTAACTCAGACGTCTGAGGAGTTGCTCCTTTAAATAAAATTGAAAATTTGAACTAACTGCGAGTCTGCAGAAAATTGGATGATTGGTTAAAACTTAACGTATATTATCATTTTGACGCCTCATAACAATATTTGGAAATAGTTCAAACGTATCCATTTATATTGCACTAAAATTGTTGAAGCTTCGAAGCATGTAAAAGTGGTTAAGGTTCTCTTTCTTGAGCAGTTTAGTCAATTAGTCTGTGCGGTTTTGTGGAGTTGTTAATAAGCGTTGTAAGCAGTTTTTTGAATTGAATTAGTGATTAGTAGATACTTTCAACAGCCATTGTGGAAAAAGTCACTTCGAATAACGTGTTCAACTTCTCATCTTAAATTGTAAATGTCATGTGTGTTTTGTGCTCCTGAAATCGCAAAAACTTCCCCCGAACAAGTACAAGCAAACTCCTAGTTATTTTAAGTTTATAATTTGCCCTAACTAGCGTTTATATTGCTATCGTATAACTTCTGAAATGATGACGTTTGAACAACTTCTACTGCCAGTTCTAATATTCAGTAGCATAACATAACTTGAAATAAAGTTGTTCAAAAATCGCATGCTTTTCTTTTATATTTGCCCATATAGTTCAAATCCACCGTGTATACTCGTCTCAATAAGGTTGCATTAACTAGTTGCCCAATTATTTTTGTTAGTTTCAGTTGTCCTGTCTTTTTCATTGCCTAATTATGACCCCCGAACCCCCCCCCCCCATTAGGCCAAGATATGGTCGAATAGTAGTGAGTTGAGTGCATGTTTTTTTGGTCTTCGTGGTTTAACTTGATCATTGTTATCCATTCGTTTCCTTGAAGTTGAAACTGTTTTTGATAAATTTAGTAGAATTGAAATATTATGGATTATTTGATGTTCAAATGGAAGCCCTCCCCACCTTCAAGTCTTAGCAGTATTCTCAAATATCAGCGACTTAACCCATTTTGAGAAAGCAAAAACCAGATCGCGGAAAATATAACTTGACGCTACCCAATTTTTTGTTCCATTTTCAGCCCTTTCGTGGATTTGTTGATTGATAACTCCCATATTTCAAACACAAATTTGTTTAATTTGATTGGTATGTTGGTTAATAAATAAATAGTTATTAACTGGAAATGATTGAAACCCCATCCCACTCCTACCTTCCCCTTAAAACGACGATGATTTATTATAGCCAGCATTATTATATGTTATCTGATTATATAGCTACATTTGACTAAATAGTATTCGGTAATAGTAGTGATTAACAATTTTAATATCAAAAAAATATAAAATTTATCAACGACTACTATTGCTGCAAATAGGATGACGATGATGAATAAATGTTGTCAGTTTATTAAAACTCCTAACCATTTATTACTATTACTGTTATAATTATTATTGAACTCGTTCAGCAACTCACACTTGTTCACTTCACTACATTTCTGCTATTTGTTGTTTCTCTTCTCATAAAAATAAATGATCACCAGATGCATATTTGTAAAATAAAATCTTCAATGTTTTCCCTTTTCCAGCCTCATATAACAACTGATTGATTCCTCTCAAACGACGTCTGTAGCAATTATTTGGGTTCAGTACGATTTTTTGCTGATCGTTTTGCCGTTTGACTGATTTAACTTCCTCTTGAATAAATAATTTGATAAAGCTGTGACAAAGCGCTGCAGTTTTCAAAGCTTTAGCACGCACTAAGTGGACTGTTCGTCAAAGTTACGGTTTCCAATTGAGTTGCAGCTGCTTAAGCCCCTTAACCAACTTAGTTCCGTAGAATTTTATAAATCAAGTTCAGGAAATTCCTAATTCTCAGTATGTGGTTACAAGTTTTGCTGTTTGACAGAACAATAAGAGTTCACCCGCTCAAACATTTTTTAAATTAATTATTCACCAAATGAGAAAGAGATAAAACTTTCCAAATATTACTTTTTGTTTGAAAATAATCGGTATCCATTTATAAATTCGCTTTATTAAGCTCTAACCCCCATACAAATGAAAAAATACCTCATTAGAGCCTATGATTTCCACCCTTAAGGAGAGTAAGAGACGACAAAATAAAAACGACACGCATTACTGACGCGCAAAACTCAACCTCGATTTTTTATTTAAGTGTAATGAAATATGGAAAAGAGCATTAGATAAAACGCAAACTTAACCAAATGGCTTTCATTTAACCAGAAAAGTTTTGGCAACTGTCTTTATTGCGAATAATTATTAAGTAGACAACGAAAAGCAAAGTTAGAAAATGCGTTAACAGTTTTTGAAAACAATTAAATTCAAAGTCATGAAAGCAATAACTATTAACAAGTCATTCAATGGCTTCCTTTTTACCTTGAGAAAAGATCATCATTGAGACCTGTTATTATCAAGAAGGTTTTACGACTAAAAAAACAAATAGGCAAAAACCAAAGGCATTTCAAATTCGCGAGGAAATGGTGTGGAAGCTAAGATCAGCATCTACTCATCACTAAAAATTTGTAATAAAATCACTTTTGTAATATTGAACGCCATTAAAATGATATGTGACTTGTCAGTAATGTGCAACCAATTTGATGATTGGACAGCAGTAAAGAACCTCAAACATTGAAAAAGTGTCAAATTGTTTAGAAAAATGAAGAGCGTAGTATCAGCTCTGAAACTTTAGTGTTTAATAAACAAGGCGGCTTGGTAATGTGCGATTGCACATAAGGTTCCGACCCCACTCATCCACAATTTTGGCATAATTGGCTACCAAATGAGGAAAAGATAGAAAAACACAAAAAATTCAAGTATTTTTCAAAAAAAACAGGTGTATGAACGAAAAAATAGCCTCCAAAGCAAATAACTCAGTGGAGTAAAAATGATGCATTATGTTGATGAGATATGTTGATTTTAAGAAAGCGAGCGAAGACGAACGGCAAAATCAAACAACAATAACAAACATTAATCACATCAAAAAATTTATGTCCGTTTTAAAAAACAAAACTTATTAACAAAGTCAAAATAGCGTCAGATAAAACTGAAAATAAACAATAAACTGGTAATTCACCAGAAAAAAATGGTTATTCACCAGTTCATAATAAAGCTTGGTAACAATTAGACAAAAAAGGACAGAAACTTTAAAGTTAGAAAATTCGCTGAATTTAAAAAAACAATTAAATTCAAAGTAATGAAAACCATTAGGAATCAACTAAAATATCCCATCGGTTTACAATTACCAGTGCTTCTGTATAAGGGAATTAAGAACTCTTGGTATTTAATTTTTTATGCAGTTACAAAAAGAACAACAAACAGACAACAAACAAAAAATCAATGAAAACTTGCCATAAAATGCTTTGGAAGCCTTAAAGCCATACTTTGGCTCCCAAAATATGTTTGATTGCACCTTCTTCGAACACCGATAATGTATTATGTGGCCTCTCATTAATGAAAATAAGCAACAATCAGACAAAACAGAAAAAAATGCAAAATTATGTAATATTTGTTTTTTTTTTCGAAAAAATTTCATTTCCAAAGACATGAAAGCCACTAAATGAAAAAGTTGAATAGGTTCATTCATTCTTCCAAAACAAACGCTTGAGACTTGCAATTATCCAGAATAAGCCTTACGTCTACAAAAAGAACGTCAAATATGACAAAAATCAAAAACTAATTTAATTTTTTTTTGTGAAAAACCCGTGAGGAAGCCAGTAAAGTCATAGCGAATTCTCTTAAAACATTAGATTTTGTGACACAAATCCCTTTTGACACCTTCCCTTAAAATGTATTATATGACCTCTCATTAATGAAACTAGGTAACAATTAGACCAAAAAGATAAAAGTAAGGTTATGTAAAACTTGTTTTTATCGAAAAAAATTTATTTCCAAAGACATGAAAGCCATTAATTACAAAATGAAAAAACTGAATAGGTTCGTTTATTCTTCCAATAGAAAACCTCGAGACCTGCAATCATCCAGAACATGTCTTACTCTACAAAAAGAACGTCAAATATGACAATAATCAAAAATTAATTTACACATTTTGTGAAAAACCCGTCTCGAAGCCAATAAATTTATAACGCATTCTTTAAAAACAATAGATTTTGTGACACCAATCCCTTTTGTCACCTTCTCTTGACAAAAATAATGTCATTTTTAACCTTTAATTAACGGGACCAGGTAACAAACAGACAAAAAAAGGAACGAAATTGCGAAGTTGAAACGTTTTTTTTTATTTTGGAAAATAATTGTTTTCAAAGTCATGAAAGCTATTATCTATCTTCTAATATCAGAACATCGGCTCATCTACTCTCCAGGAAAAGCCAATAAAACCGGGTCATTGTACAGGAAATTAGATACGACAAAAAAGACAAAGTAAAAACGACAGTTAAAACAAAAATAAAAAACTCAATTAAATTCTTCGAGAAAGTATTGTCGAAGCCGTGAACAACCACAATCTGTATCTTTAAGGACTTAAATATTATCAATTGTACGTTATTTTGAACGCGAAAATGTGATATATTAACTGACAATAACGTGTTTATTTGACAAAACTAGTAAATAAGGAAATGGGCAAATACCTAAAAAATAGAAAAAAAATTGTGAAATCTAGTAGTATCAAAGCCAGAACACCATAACTTAAGGCCTGAAACCGCAATAAAGACTAAATTTAAATTCAACAGAAAGAAGGAGCACTCTTTGATTGCTCATACTAAGCTTTAAGTTGACCAAAGTAAGAGAAAAATGGAGGCAAAGTTCAATAAGCCTTTTTTTATTTAAAAATCAAATATTTTAAAAGTCAAAACGACCAAAAGTTTTCAAGCAATCAACTAAATAAATTAATTCCGAGCTAATTAGAAAGCCAATAGGGCCTATCACTAGTGAGCTTTTATTCGAAAAGTTCTGTTATTTTATTAATATAAAAAAGATCTTTTTTTTATTCAACAAACCGACTGATGACAATCCAAATTATTTTTGGGTTGTAACGGTCCAAGATTGGTACAGAACTAGTCCTGCTAATGTTGATTGTCCATTAGGAAAATTTATTTTTGGAATGTCATTGATTTAGATGTTTTGTTTGTTAAAAAATCAAAAGTAAATGCTGTGTTTTTGATAATCAACGAATAAAGTTTGCGAAAAACGGCAAAGTTTTATTTACAGAGCACTCTCAACGGAAGTTGAAGTGGAATTAGCCCCCTTTTCAGTCTACAAAGATTGCGTTAGTGGTGTTTGGGTGTGCACTTCCTGCAAATTTAATCAGATTGGACTAAAGAAACTTATTTCGTGCTGTTTTTGATGAAAAAGTCTGAATTTTGTGAAATTTTTATCCGGAATTTTGACAAAAAAATTCAATGAATATAGCCGACAATGTTTTTTGCCTTGAAATGTAAAATCAACAACATTTTCATGAAAAATTTATTTAAATTTTTATTAAAATTGGCGAAAATTTAGTCAAAAATTCCGAAAAAAGGTGAATGAAATCAACGGAATTCACTCTATTTTCTCGAAAGTTTAAACCTCGATATCTCCCTGTCAAAAACGAAAATCAAAAAAATCTTTTTAATTCCATATTCTACGCTGGACAAGCTTTCTAATGATACCAGTCTCAACTCTCTACGATGAATGTATCGATCGGCCAAAATTGACTGAACAAAAAAAAAACCCAGTTGATTATATAGTTCCTCCCCCCCTCAAGAGGGGTCGGAACAAATAGCAATGAAGACTACAATACAATTCAGGCAAAAAAGAAAGCGACCTCTCGCTTTGCTAAGACCACGCTATAAATGCAAAACAAGATTGAAAATGGCAAATCTTAAAATACCATAATCTCAAATACAAGACAACAACGTTCGCTTTTAACTAAAAACTGGTAACTAATTTAACTTGTTTTTGTTAAGGCAGACAATTGTACTTTTCATGAGTGATACTAAGTCAAAAGACTACGAATTAACATTGAATACAGGCAGAATTCAGAATTTTGCTATGAGTTATACCCAAAATGTGGAGGAGCCAAAAACCCAAAAGCTTTTCGCTCAAAGTATTAGGTATGTTCATTGACCCCCTTTTGCGCGTAAAGTTTAACTTTCAAAAATTGAGGTTTGATTCGAAATCATTGTGGTCTGTAACGAACATAATAAGGAAAAAGGAAAAGTTTTAAAACATACAGCGCGCTATTACCATCTCAATAACTTTAAAAAGACCTTTAAAATTCAGAAGTAGACTACAACTGGTCTTCTGTTACCTCATTTTCCATTGAAACAAAAAAATGTTCCAAATGTTACTGAAATACCTAATTGACCAAAATACCAAAAGTGAATGATGAACTGTTTATACCTATCGTTTAATTCCCAAAAATCAATTATGCATCAATTCAAGGATTAGTTAGTACCAACAATAGCTTCCTAGATACCGAATTAGACCTTTAATTATTTAGACTTAGTCACAAGACTAGAAAATGAACACCAAGTGCTGGCAGATCACAAGAAATTATTCAAAATTTACGAAATTATGTTGGAGCCACAAAAAAGTCGTTACTCATAAAACAAAATACTGTTTCATTGGACCTTATAGGAACAAAAAATGAACTCTTATTAATTAAAACTTTACATCAAAAAAATTTCTCATATGCGGGTTGAAAAAAAAGCAAAAGAAATCTCAAAAAGAACAGACCCAAAACACAATGCGAACCGTTCTTTATTGCAAAAATAAACGATGTGACCAAACCAGGCCCTGCAAGCGCTATGAGGCTCTTAGCAAACGCCTTTGTTCTAAAAAATTATTCAATAAAGATCTTAATTTTCTGCAAATAAACTATGCATTGTTTTGTAGATATCGGTTTAAATTAGCGAAAGAGCGCAAAAGGGTTTTTTTTCTGGAAAATTTCTTGGAATTCGGAGGTAAAGTTAGCCCATATATGAGCAAAGGAAAATTGTGTCAGCAGTTTTTATGTCTGAGCCAGTGGTTAAAGTGGATGAAGTGGGCCAATTAGGCATATTTAGCGCTATTTTTATGGAAAAAAGAAGAAATCCTGAATTTTCTAATATTTAGCTAAAATGTTTACCAAAACAGTTGGTTTAAACAATTACCGTATCTCGTTCACCGAAGACTATCGTTATGAATTTCGTCATTTTTTAGCTAGACTGTTAAGTTAGGCTAACGTTCACAAATCTTTAAACCTCTGTAATTCCTCGGAAAAACGAAATGGTGTTAATTTGAAGTTCTACCTTGTAGAAGCTTCCTATTGATACCACTCAAATACTGTACAATGAATATATCGATTGTCGAATTTTGAAACGAGTTTATAGTTCCTCCACCAAAAAATTGGTTCGGAACAATAACATTTTATCTTACGGCTGAAAAGACGAGGACTACTTAACAAACAATCCACTAAAATGCAAAAAAGCATACCTTGAAGATATCAAAAAATTCAAGTTCCTTTCGAGATCTCCGTCATCTAACTTTGAGTTAAGAAACAGTGAAGGGGAACTTGCGCAATTTTAAAAAAAGATTACTCAATTTACGTGTTTTTGACACATAGCTCTCCAATATACAATGCTAACATAAATTATATTGTTGCTGTTACCTCTTCTCCGTGGAATTAAATTTTGTTCTGAGAGATTGTGTATAGGAGTTTTTGAAAGAAAGCTGATATGTGCAATCCCTTTAAAAGTACAAAACATTTTTTTCTATGAAAAACTTTGTGGGTGATTTCTTTGAAGAATAATGTCCCACTTAAAGGAATAATGTCCCCCAATTTGTTTCTTAATTTTTGAAGATGTTACTCAAAATTGCTCGAAAGAATTTGCAAAACTATGTACCAATTGTTTTGGTGGTGACTGTAATTTATGCTGACTCCACAAATTTTCTCAAAAATTGACCAGCCCGAACTCAATATTTGCGACATGCTGGTAAATTTTCAATCGGTGAGCAATAAAATAAGGCTTACACAAACCGTTAAAAGATCACATCTTTTGTTTTCTTTGCACTTTACCAATTTGTTTTTTCTTTTGATCTAACTTCCAGCTTGCTTCAAACCTTACTGATGTGTTGCAAACGTTTTCTTGATTTCTTGTTTAAACACTAAATTAATTATCAAAGAAAAACAAATTACTTTTTTCCCTGGATATCAATTAAATATACAGAGTTAAAAAGCATGGGCCAGAGGAAAAATCCTTCCCGAATTCCTGATTCAAACTCTTACTGAAAAGATTTCTTTCGTCCTCCTTTTCAATTTACTGTTTCATATTCGAAAGATTTGACGCCTGTATTGACATGTTTCAATTCGTAGCGACATTTTAGCTTCAATAGTGAATGATTAGCGTCTCCATTTTTTTATTCAAAAAGTTATATGTTTTGGCCTCCATGCGGTCAATACTGTCGGACTTTATCAGCCAAACTTGTTGTAATGAATACAATGAATTAAAATTCACTATTCTAGTCTTAAGAGTTTATATCAGCCAAGTATTTTATGCTATGAAAGTTACGAGAAGTAAGCAACTCGTTTTTGCGTACAATCTGACAAAAGCCAACTTTTTTAACGATTCACTTCTGACTTGATTGATATACAACAGGCTCCAGGGCAAAGTAGGGAGACCAACAGCACATCGGAGAAGACATCCAGGAGAAGTTAACCAAATTGCCTGGAAATCCGTACAGGGAAAAAATCAATTTAAAAAATGGGCTAATCAGCCAGAACCCGTGCGAGAGCGAAGACCGGGCAAACGTATAGGCCTTCTTTGCATTCACCGCACGGTGTTGACCATCTGGTCCAGGATACACTTGCATAACACGCCCAAGAAGCCAAACTCCACGTGGAGTCATCTTTCAAAATCCAAACAAAATAATCGACTCAGAGTGGTGTCTGATTACTGTCGCTTCATTTGGATCTCTTTAACAGTGTCGGCAAGTGATTGATATACAACAATAGTAAAAGCATCAATTGTCTCAGTAATTTGTATAGTTTTCTTCAAATGAGCTTTTTCCAACATATAGTTCAGTCTGCAGCAACCACGGCAGTATTTATTTGTTGGCTTTGATAAGAGCTATAAATACTATGCTTTAATGTTGCGGAAAACAAGATTCGCTCAATTTTATATTTAAGAGCAACATCGAGTCTTATTTTAAAACGAGATTGTTACTCTTCCAATTTTTAACACTCAAGAATAAAAAGTAAACAAAAATATCAAGATAAGCACCAGAAAATTGATCGAAATAAGATTGTTCTCGTTTCGCATGTTTTTTTTTTCAGAATTAGTAAAACCTTTATATTTTAATTATATTTTTTTGGAAAACTTTCTTTGATTATGTTGAAGGAACTCCACAATTTTGGATTTAGCCGATTCATCTGTTTCGGGGATGATTTTTTTTCAAAACTCTTTTATAGTGTCCTTGTTAATCATATTTTCTGTCTTTTATTTTTCGTATGCATAAAATATTCGTCTTTAACTAAACAACTCTGTAAAAACTAACTAATTGTTTATCTACAGTGGTTACCTTTATGGCTATATTTTTTACCACATGTTTAAAAAATTGAACATTTTTTAGATTGCTTCGTGTCAATACTTTGGTTTTACCGGGAAAAAATATTGATTGAGCGTGTTTAGTTTTTGAAGAGAAAAGTCTCCCTAAGCACTTCGCTAATTTTGTAATTTTGTACCAACCCCCCATTTTCATATATATATATATATAGATGACATTAAGGTCGTAACATATGAATACTTGACATCTTTTAACATTAATCTTTCTTTTAGCTTGCTCTTTCAAGCGTTTATTAAATTACGCCTCGCTTTTTTGAGTGCATTGGAACTGTAAATCCAAAACTATACAAAAACTATGTAACCTCATGAATTGATCTTAACTAGCCTCTCCCTCACATTTCTTAACTTGTTTATATTGTAAATATTTCATAACTTTTGTTGAGCTGATTCCAACCTCTTTATTGTAACTTTGCCTTGTTAATAATAGACGGTATAATTAACTTCAGTTTTAGAATACTTTTCTTTTTGATTTTTAAGAGCTTCAAACGAAGAAGACTCCAACAGCGTTAGTTTCTGTTTATATCAATTCTTTAGTCTATATAAATTTAGCAATGTAACCGTATCTTGAGTACCCAATATATGAGCAGGAAGCACTATTAGCGGGGCATTACATTGGTGACACGGACTATTAACCTTGTTGCCTTTTCGATTGTATTTTTTCCCTTCAACAGTATTGTTGAAAAATGTTTTAATCTAACCGGCATTTTCTGGTTCTCTCTTTTCGTCCTAAACAGAATTAAAAGTTATTGCATTTTCATTGCCTATTGTTTTATTAAAAAAGCTGTTTTGAAAACGAGGTGTTAAAAAAATTTTTCGGACTAAACATAACTTATTTGTTCTAATATCAGCTATCTTTGAAAATTTTCAACACATATAATTTAATCTAAATCTAAAATATTAGACTTAACTATATAAAGATAGTCGCTTGTGGCTGCGCGTGCTTAAAAAATATGAAGCTCTCACGATTGTGAACAAAATTCTTATATTAGGAGAGATGACTACGGAGCAAAAATATCTGCTTCCAGAGCCTTTTGATGGCAATAGCGATGTTTTATTATATTTTACGCAGTTTGAGTTGCTAAGTTCACTCCAAGAGTGATTGAAATCTATTGTTGATGCGACAACTGGTAACCCAGTAACTGAAGCCGCTGGCAATGCAACGTAAACTCATAAGAGACCTCAGATCTTTCCACTTCGATTGCGGGGAAGTGCTATAGAGTTTTATCAGTCCTTAGATACTGCTACAAAGGCAAACTATGATTTGTTAAAAGCCGAATTTTCTCGACAAGATCTCGAGCCCCAGAGTTCATTCGCTCTGCCTTAAACAAGCGTAAGCAAGGAGAGAGTGAGAAAGTCAGCAAATTTCTGGCGGAATTAAAACTTTTAGCTACTAAAGCTTATCCTACCGGTAGCTCTGATATTCGGAACCATCTAGTTCTGCAAGTTTTTATGGACGGATTAGAAAACTCAAGTGTTCTTATTGAGTTGCCGAAATCAAAACCTGCAAGCATTCAAGCTGCTTCCCGGGTCGAATGTCCTCCCTAAAATCCTCCCATTTTGTTGTAAGAGTGGGGGGGGGGGGTAATTTGTTTATGGGGGGTAAATTGATGTAAGACTATGGGGTTAATTTGTTCAGATGGGGTAAAATGATGTAAAAGTTGGGCTGCAATGAGAGGACTTTCGAGGAATTACCCCCTCTGACTGAAATTGCCATGTAAGAGTGGGCTGCAATGGGCTGCAATGGGAGGACTTTTCAGGAATTACCGCCCCTGACTGAAATCGCCATGTAAGAGTGGGCTGCAATGGGCTGCAATGGGAGGACTTTTCAGGAATTACCCCCCTGACTGAAATTCCCATGTAAGGGTGGGCTGCAATGGGCTGCAATGGGAGGACTTTTTAGGAATTATCCCCCTGACGGGAACTTCCATGAAAGAGTTGGGCTGCCAAGGGGGGTAAAATGGTGTAAGAGTGAGGGGTAATTTGCCCAGAGGGGTAAAATAATGTAAGAGTTGGGCTGCCATGGGGGGTAAAATGGTGTAAGAGTGAGGGGGTAATTTGCCCAGAGGGGTAAAATAATGTAAGAGTTGGGCTGCCAAGGGGGTAAAATGGTGTAAGAGTGAGGGGGTAATTTGTCCAGAGTGGATAAAATGATGTAAGAGTTGGGCTGCCAAGGGGGGGGGGGGGTAAAATGGTGTAAGAGTGAGGGGGTAATTTGTCCAGAGGGGGTAAAAAGATAAAAGATGTGGGCTGCCAAGGGGGGTAAAATGGTGTATAAGTGAGGAGGTAATTTGTCCCGCGGGTGTAAAATGATGTAAGAGTTGGGCTGCCAAGGGGGGTAAAATGGTGTAAGAGTGAGGGGGTAATTTGTCCCGAGGGTGTAAATTGATGTAAGAGTTGGGCTGCCAAGGGGGGTAAAATGGTGTAAGAGTGAGGGGGTAATTTGTCCAGAGGGGGTAAAATGATGTAAGATGTGGGCTGCCAAGGGGGTCAAAATGGTGTAAGAGTGAGGGGGTAATTTGTCCAGAGGGGGTAAAAAGATGTAAGATGTGGGCTGCCAAGGGGGGTAAAATGGTGTAAGAGTGAGGGGGTAATTTGTCCAGAGGGGGTAAAATGAGGTAAGAGCTGGGCTGCCAAGAGGGGTAAAATGGTGTAAGAGTGAGGGGGTAATTTGTCCCGAGGGTGTAAATTGATGTAAGAGTTGGGCTGCCAAGGGGGGTAAAACGGTGTAAGAGTGAGGGGGTAATTTGTCCAGAGGGGGTAAAATGATGTAAGATGTGGGCTGCCAAGGGGTCAAAATGGTGTAAGAGTGAGGGGGTAATTTGTCCAGAGGGGGTAAAAAGATGTAAGATGTGGGCTGCCAAGGGGGGTAAAATGGTGTAAGAGTGAGGGGGTAATTTGTCCAGAGGGGGTAAAATGAGGTAAGAGCTGGGCTGCCAAGGTGGGTAAAATGGTGTAAGAGTGAGGGGTAATTTGTCCAGAGGGGGTAAAATGAGGTAAGAGTTGGGCTGCCAAGTGGGGTAAAATGGTGTAAGAGTGAAAGGGTAATTTGTCCAGAGGGTGTAAAATGATGTAAGAGTTGGGCTGCCAAGGTGAGTAAAATGGTGTATGAATGAGGGGGTAATTTGTCCAGAGGGGGTAAAATGATGTAGGATGTGGGCTGCCAAGAGTGGTAAAATGGTGTAAGAGTGAGGCGGTAATTTGTCCAGAGGGTATAAAATGATGTAAGAGTTGGGCCGCCAAGGGGGGTAAAATGGTGTAAGAGTGAGGGGATAATTTGTCTAGAGCGGGTAAATTGATGCCAGAGTTGGGCTGCCAAGAGGGGTAAAATGGTGTAAGAGTGAGGGGGTAATTTGTCCAGAGGGGGTAAAATGATGTAAGAGTTGGGCTGCCAAGGGGGGTAAAATGGTGTAAGAGTGAGGGGGTAATTTGCCCAGAGGGGTAAAATAATGTAAGAGTTGGGCTGCCATGGGGGGTAAAATGGTGTAAGAGTGAGGGGGTAATTTGCCCAGAGGGGTAAAATAATGTAAGAGTTGGGCTGCCAAGGGGGTAAAATGGTGTAAGAGTGAGGGGGTAATTTGTCCAGAGTGGATAAAATGATGTAAGAGTTGGGCTGCCAAGGGGGGGGGGGGGGGTAAAATGGTGTAAGAGTGAGGGGGTAATTTGTCCAGAGGGGGTAATAAGATAAAAGATGTGGGCTGCCAAGGGGGGTAAAATGGTGTACAATTGAGGAGGTAATTTGTCCCGCGGGTGTAAAATGATGTAAGAGTTGGGCTGCCAAGGGCGGTAAAATGGTGTAAGAGTGAGGGGGTAATTTGTCCAGAGGGGGTAAAATGAGGTAAGAGTTGGGCTGCCAAGAGGGGTAAAATGGTGTGAGAGTGAGGGGGTAATTTGTCCCGAGGGTGTAAAATGATGTAAGAGTTGGGCTGCCAAGGGGGGTAAAATGGTGTATGAGTGAGGGGGTAATTTGTCCAGAGGGGGTAAAATGATGTAAGATGTGGGCTGCCAAGGGGGTCAAAATGGTGTAAGAGTGAGGGGGTAATTTGTCCAGAGGGGGTAAAATGATGTAGGATGTGGGCTGCCAAGAGTGGTAAAATGGTGTAAGAGTGAGGCGGTAATTTGTCCAGAGGGTATAAAATGATGTAAGAGTTGGGCTGCCAAGGGGGGTAAAATGGTGTAAGAGTGAGGGGATAATTTGTCTAGAGGGGGTAAATTGATGTAAGAGTTGGGCTGCCAAGAGGGGTAAAATGGTGTAAGAGTGAGGGGGTAATTTGTCCAGAGGGGGTAAAATGATGTAAGAGTTGGGCTGCAAAGTGGGGTAAAATGGTGTAAGAGTGAAAGGGTAATTTGTCCAGAAGGGGTAAAATGATGTAAGAGTTGGGCTTCCAAGGGGGTTATATGGTGTAAGAGTGGGGGGGGGGTATTTTGTCCAGAGGGGTAAAATGATGTAGGATGTGGGCTGCCAACGGGGTAAAATGGTGTAAGAGTGAGGGGGTAATTTGTCCAGAGGGGGCAAAATGATGTAGGATGTGGGCTGCCAAGAGTGGTAAAATGGTGTAAGAGTGAGGGGGTAATTTGTCCTGAGGGTGTAAAATGATGTAAGAGTTGGGCTGCAAAGGGGGTAAAATGGTGTAGGAGTGAGGGGGTAATTTGTCCACAAGGGGTAAAATGATGTAAGAATTGGGCTTCCAAGGGGGTAATATGGTGTAAGAGTGGGGGGGGGGTATTTTGTCCAGAGGGGTAAAATGATGTAGGATATGGGCTGCCAACGGGGTAAAATGGTGTAAGAGTGAGGGGGTAATTTGTCCAGTTGGGGTAAAATGATGTAGGATGTGGGCTGCCAAGAGTGGTAAAATGGTGTAAGAGTGAGGGGGTAATTTGTCCAGAGGGGGTAAAATGAGGTAAGAGCTGGGCTGCCAAGGTGGGTAAAATGGTGTAAGAGTGAGGGGTAATTTGTCCAGAGGGGGTAAAATGAGGTAAGAGTGGGGGTGCCAAGTGGGGTAAAATGGTGTAAGAGTGAAAGGGTAATTTGTCCAGAGGGTGTAAAATGATGTAAGAGTTGGGCTGCCAAGGTGAGTAAAATGGTGTAAGAGTGAGGGGGTAATTTGTCCAGAGGGGGTAAAATGATGTAGGATGTGGGCTGCCAAGAGTGGTAAAATGGTGTAAGAGTGAGGCGGTAATTTGTCCAGAGGGTATAAAATGATGTAAGAGTTGGGCTGCCAAGGGGGGTAAAATGGTGTAAGAGTGAGGGGATAATTTGTCTAGAGGGGGTAAATTGATGTAAGAGTTGGGCCGCCAAGAGGGGTAAAATGGTGTAAGAGTGAGGGGGTAATTTGTCCAGAGGGGGTAAAATGATGTAAGAGTTGGGCTGCAAAGTGGGGTAAAATGGTGTAAGAGTGAAAGGGTAATTTGTCCAGAAGGGGTAAAATGATGTAAGGATTGGGCTTCCAAGGGGGTAATATGGTGTAAGAGTGGGGGGGGGGTATTTTGTCCAGAGGGGTAAAATGATGTAGGATGTGGGCTGCCAACGGGGTAAAATGGTGTAAGAGTGAGGGGGTAATTTGTCCAGAGGGGGCAAAATGATGTAGGATGTGGGCTGCCAAGAGTGGTAAAATGGTGTAAGAGTGAGGGGGTAATTTGTCCAGAGGGGGTAAAATGATGTAAGAGTTGGGCTGCAAAGGGGGTAAAATGTTGTAGGAGTGAGGGGGTAATTTGTCCACAAGGGGTAAAATGATGTAAGAATTGGGCTTCCAAGGGGGTAATATGGTGTAAGAGTGGGGGGGGGGGGTATTTTGTCCAGAGGGGTAAAATGATGTAGGATATGGGCTGCCAACGGGGTAAAATGGTGTAAGAGTGAGGGGGTAATTTGTCCAGAGGGGGTAAAATGATGTAGGATGTGGGCTGCCAAGAGTGGTAAAATGGTGTAAGAGTGAGGGGGTAATTTGTCCAGAGGGGGTAAAATGATATAAGAGTTGGGCTGCCAAGGGGGGTAAAATTGTGTAAGAGTGAGGGGGTAATTTGTCCAGAAGGGGTAAAACGAAGTAAGAGTTGGGCTGCTAAGGGGTTAATGTGGTGTAAGAGTGAGGGGGTAATATTTCCAGTTGGGGTAAAATGAGGTAAGAGTTGGGCTGCCAAGAGGGGTAAAATGGTGTAAGAGTGAGGGGGTAATTTGTCCAGAGGGGGTAAAATGAGGTAAAAGTTGGGCTGCCTAGAGGGGTAAAATGGTGTAAGAGTGAGGGGCTAAATTGTCCCGAGTGTGTAAAATGATGTAAGAGTTGTGCTGCCAAGGGGGGTAAAATGGTGTAAGAGTGAGGGGGTAATTTGTCCAGAGGGGTAAAATGTTGTAAGATGTGGGCTGCCAAGGGGGTCAAAATGGTGCAAGAGTGAGGGGTAATTTGTCCAGAAGGGGTAAAAAGATGTAAGATGTGGGCTGCCAAGGGGGGTAAAATGGTGTAAGAGTGAGGGGGTAATTTGTCCAGAGGGGGTAAAATGAAGTAAGAGCTGGGCTGTCAAGGTCGGTAAAATGGTGTAAGAGTGAGGGGGTAATTTGTCCCGAGGGTGTAAAATGATGTAAGAGTTGGGCTGACAAGGGGGGTAAAATGGTGTAAGAGTGAGGGGGTAATTTGTCCAGAGGGGGTAAAATGAGGTAAGAGTTGGGCTGCCAAGAGGGGTAAAATGGTGGAAGAGTGAGGGGGTAATTTGTCCAGAGAGGGTAAAACGATGTAGGATGCGGGCTGCCAAGAGTGGTAAAATGGTGTAAGAGTGAGGGGGTAATTTGTCCAGAGGGGGTAAAAGGATGTAAGAGTTGGGCTGCCAAGGGGGGTAAAATGGTGTAAAAGTGAAGGGATAATTTGTCTAGAGGGGGTAAAATGATGTAAGAGTTGGGCTGCCAAGAGGGGTAAAATGGTGTAAGAGTGAGGGGGTAATTTGTCCAGGGGGGGTAAAATGATGTAAGAGTTGGGCTGCAAAGGGGGGTAAAATGGTGTAGGAGTGAGGGGGTAATTTGTCCAGAAGGGGTAAAATGATGTAAGAATGGGGCTTCCAAGGGGGTAATATGGAGTAAGAATGGGGGGGGGGTAATTTGTCCAGAGTGGTAAAATGATGTAGGATGTGGGCTGCCAAGGGGGGTAAAATGGTGTAAGAGTGAGGGGGTAATTTGTCCAGAGGGGGTAAAATGATGTAAGAGTTGGGCTGCCAAGGGGGTAAAATGGTGTAAGAGTGAGGGGGTAATTTGTCCACAAGGGGTAAAACGATGTAAGAGTTGGGCTGCCAAGAGGGGTAAAATGGTGTAAGAGTTAGGGGGTAATTTGTCCAGAGGGGGTAAAATGATGTAAGAGTTGGGCTGCAAAGGGCGGTAAAAAGGTGTAGGAGTGAGGGGGTAATTTGTCCAGAAGGGGTAAAATGATGTAAGAATTGGGCTTCCAAGGGGGTGATATGGTGTAAGAGTGGGGGGTAATTTGTCCAGAGGGGTAAAATGATGTAGGATGTGAGCTGCCAAGGGGGGTAAAATGGTGTAAGAGTGAGGGGGTTATTTGTCCAGAGGGGGTAAAATGATGTAAGGGTTGGGCTGCCAAGGATGGTAATGTGGTGTAAGAGTGAGGGGGTAATTTTTCCAGAGGGGCGAAAATGAGTTAAGAGTTGGGCTGCCAAGAGGGGTAAAATTGTGTAAGAGTGAGGGGGTAATTTGTCCAGAGGGGGTAAAATGATGTAAGAGCTGGGCTGCCAAGGGGGGTAAAATGGTGTAAGAGTGAGGGGGTAATTTGTCCAGAAGGGGTGAAATGATGTAAGAGTTGGGCTGCCAAGGGGGGTAATGTGGTGTAAGAGTGAGGGGGTAATTTGTCCAGAGGGGGTAAAATGAGGTAAGAGTTGGTCTGCCAAGAGGGGTAAAATGGTGTAAGAGTGAGGGGGTAATTTGTCCAGAAGGGGTAAAATGATGTAAGAATTGGGCTGCCAAGGGGGATAATAGGGTGTAAGAGTGAGGGGATAATTTGTCCAGAGGGGGTAAAATGATGTAAGAGTTGGGCTGCAAAGGGCGGTAAAATGGTGTAGGAGTGAGGGGGTAATTTGTCCAGAAGGGGTAAAATGATGTAAGAATTGGGCTTCCAAGGGGGTGATATGGTGTAAGAGTGGGGGTAATTTGTCCAGAGGGGTAAAATGATGTAGGATGTGAGCTGCCAAGGGGGGTAAAATGGTGTAAGAGTGAGGGAGTTATTTGTCCAGAGGGGGTAAAATGATGTAAGGGTTGGGCTGCCAAGGATGGTAATGTGGTGTAAGAGTGAGGGGGTAATTTTTCCAGAGGGGGGAAAATGAGTTAAGAGTTGGGCTGCCAAGAGGGGTAAAATTGTGTAAGAGTGAGGGGGTAATTTGTCCAGAGGGGGTAAAATGATGTAAGAGCTGGGCTGCCAAGGGGGGTAAAATCGTGTAAGAGTGAGGGGGTAATTTGTCCAGAGGGGATAAAATGATGTAAGAGTAGGGCTGCCAAGGGGGGGGTAAAATGGCGGAAGAGTGAGGGGGTAACTTGTCCAGAGGTGGTAAAATGATGTAAGAGTTGGGCTGCCAGGGGGGGGGGGTAAAATGGTGTAAGAGTGAGGGGGTAATTTGTTCTGAGGGGGTAAATTGATGTAAGAGTGAGGGAGTAATTTGTTGAGAGGGAGCAATTCCAACAAGTATTATTCATATATATAGACTGTCAAGAGTTTGACAAGCTTTGATGGTCTGGAGGTTTAGGCGACGCAGTTGATGTTACAGAGGTTGTGGGTTCAAGACTGGCAGTCTTCAGGTACGGGCGCTAAAACAATGTAAGATTGAGGGGGTAAAATGATGTAAGAGTTGGGCTGCCAAGGGGAGTAAAATGACGTAAGAGTGGGGCTGCAATGGGAGGAGTTTTTAGGAAAATGGAAAATGCAGCTCAAAACTCTTACGTCTTTTTGGGCTGCATTGGGCTTCCAAGGGGGTAAAATGGTGTAAGAGTGAGGGGGTAAAAGACAAAATAACCCCCCCCCTCTTACATCTTTTTTGGTCTGTCAAGGGGGGTAAAACGATGTAAGAGTGGGGAGTAAATTTGTCTTTTACCCCCTCACTCTTACACCATTTTACCCCTCTTGGAAGCCCAATGCAGACCAAAAAGACGTAAGAGTTTTGAGCTGCATTTTCCTAAAAAATCCTCCCATTGCAAACCCACTTTTTCATCATTTTGGGCGGAAAAATTCAACCCGGGTTTAGAGGCGGCTATCCATTTAGACGCTGTTTATCGTCTTGAAAACCTTAGAGTTACAGCTTCTTCTGTAACGGCCGGCCAAATAAGCAGCAGCTCCTCTTTCTACTAGAAATAGGCAAAGTGACAATTCGGGAGGAAAACGCAGTTTCAAAAAGAATGATCGATACCGGCGCTCGCCAGGTCCGAATCCTTATAGAAGTCTTAACCGTTATAGAAACAGTTCCAAAGAACGAAATAGTTCGTCTGACCGACGATCAAACAATTACAAACGGCGAACATCTTATGAACGTCGTAACTCTCAGGAACGCCGAGATACTTCTCAGAGTCGAACTCCGAGCAGATCACCGAGTTCTGAAAGACGGGTCCGCTTTTCCGGCCCTCTTGTTTGTTTTGGTTGCAACCGTGATGGCCACCTGAAGTAAGATTGTCGGAACTGCTGGAATTGTGGCTCTTTGCGTCATCATCGAAAGGATTGTCCGCGTTCTGAAAGTTCGACTCGCCAAAACTATAATTAATTACACTAGTTTTTTTCATTGAAACTTGATTTGTTTTCGTTCTTTTGTAGAAGTGAAAATTGTGTACCTCATAATTGAAAACCGATGGCAAACGAATAAATTATCGAAATTCAGTCTCTTTCATCGAAACTGACTAATGCTGATCTCACTTCGTCTACTCTTATTGACTCTGGAGCAGCTATTAGTGTTTTCCGAAAATCAGTTTTTGAAATAATGCGAGCTTTGTTTCCTCGTTTGGTCCTGGAGGACTCTGACACTGAGGCAGCTGCATTTAATGGATCCAATTTACAATTTCTTGATGTTAGTCGTCATCCTTGCCGTTGGTTCTCTGACGACCCGCAATTTCATTTCAAGTTTTTTGTGACACGGGATTTAAATGTTCCTTGCGTTGTTTGCATTGATTTATTGCGAGCAGTTGCTTTTCATTTGGGTCTGCTGGACGTTGGTTATGCCGCGTTGGAATGCGATAATTAGAAACTGAACCTAGAATTCTTGCTTCGGTACCTGTATTCGTCAAGAGGCAAGTTGTTGTCTCAGCATTTTCTGAGGTCCTCGTTCTGTCAAATATGTTAGCAATCAAGATTGTCGTCCCTGATCTTCGAAGCGAAGATTGTCAGTTTACTGGAACTCGAAACAGGTTTCACAAGTTTGCGTTCGGTTTCTGTTGCTTCTGCTTTAGCCACTTTGAATGATGACGCTTTGTTTACCCGTACTTTGAACTCAACGGAAACACCTTTAACGTTTTATCCGAAGCAAACGATTGCATATTTCTCCCATTATCGGGAGCCCTATTGAATTTCAGCTTCAACAAAAGTTGTCTCTTCCTCTGCCTTCAGTTGGCTGGCCACTCGACCAGACAACAGTCGACCAACAAGTCAACATTACCGCGCTAGACAGCCGCTTGGCTCACCTCGTCGTCCCCCTGCTCTGGCAGAGGAAAACTTGGTCTACTATCATAAAGACCGAGCCAACTATAAAGTGGTGACGCCAACTATAATGTGTGGTGCCAAGATCTACACAACCATCAACGTCGGCCGCTTCTTTTGCCGAATGATATTGTAATACTGCTTGAATTACCACAGCCTGCTCCTTCAGGTTCAGTTCAGGTTGCGCGGGCTCAAGCTAAAATCAGAAATTTGCGAGACCAGTTAGCAGATTCAAATGCCGCTTTTGTCCGGCCTATTGACCGTGCCCGACATCTTGATGAATTTTGCTTTAATGCAAGATATCCAGGTCTCAAAAACCAGAATACTGTAGATGTCGGCACAATTAGCAAAATTTCGGGTTGCGTTTTCTCCCGTACTCAAAACAGTTGTAACAAATACTGTTCCTCTAATATTCGAGGCTTCTTCCTCGTCTTCTTCTAGTTATTCACTCTCTTGCAGAAGGAGGTGCGTCAATTGAGACATGACGTTCGGCGCAATCGATCTAATTCCCAGAAGAGATCTAAGAAGAAGAGACACTCTAGTTCCTCTTCCAGCTCTTCGTCCTCTTCTGCCTACAGAAAAAGAGTGGAATTTTTTTATTCTTTAGAGGAGTGGAAAGTGTACCAAGCCCCCATTTTCATAGATATTTATATATATATATATATATATATATATATATATATGACATTGCGATCATAACATTTGAATACTTGACATCTTTTAACGTTAAACATTCTATTATTTTGCTTATTCAAGAGTTTATGAAATTACGCCTCGCTCATTCGAGTGCATTAGAACTGTAAATACAAAACTATACAAAAACTTTTAATATCCTGAAATGATATTAACTACTCTTCTCTCTCACATTTCTTAACTTGTTAATATTGTAAATATTTCATTAATTTTGTTGGGTTGATTCACAACCTTTTCATTGTAGCTTTTTCTTGTTAATAACAGACGGTAAAACTGACTCCAGTTTTAAAACACTTTTCTTTTAGATTTTAATAGCCTGGAAAGCATAAGAATCCAACAGCGTGAGTGTCTGTTTATATCACATCTTTAGTCTATCTAAATTTAGCAAAGTAATCGTATCTAGAGTACCCAATATATAAGTAGGAAGCACTATTAGCGGTGCATTACAATTTTTTGTGTCGTTCCGATTTGGATGTGTATCTTAAAACCACTTTAAACTACTCGCCGTATCTTCAGGGAGATCACTAGTTCGCCAAAACATTGCTTCAACTTTTCAAAAGTTTCTCAGTGTTTCGTGATAAATTATCAAACCGGTTTCTGTTGTTTTCTGAAGAAAATTTAATGATCTGCGGTGAGTTGAGTCCTCAATTCGATCAGCACTGCGGCACTGCAATTGGTAAAACCTTTATGGGTTTTATAGACAAATTTCATAATACTGAGAACGTGACGCTAGAAAAAATTACAGTGGAATCAATTCTCTGCAAACCATTGAAAACACGAGCGACTTGACCTGTTTTCTTGATCATATGTTTAGCGGGTAGAGATGTGAATAGCTCCCTGTTTTGGTTTTTGGTGGAAATTAAAACAGAGTGTGAGAAGTCAACTTCCCTTTTGACCATCAAACTTCAATTTTTATACAGTGACTCTTAATTTGACTTCCTTTGAATGACTTGATTTCAAAATTTATCTCATGTTTCCAAGCTATTTTATCGCTGAAACCAAACTGTGAATTCACTATTATCAAATCAATCATAAAAGCAAGTTGGTCAACATCGGTGACCCCGAAGCAACGAACTGCAATTATAGCTTCTGAGATAAAAATAAAATTGTCAAGGCAAAAAAAACTGATGTAAAGACAGGGATTAACTTTGAATTCTTTTCAAAACTTGATTTCTAGATGCACATAACTCAATGTTTTCTGTACTCCAGGGCAATTTAGAACAAGAACTACAACTCATCAACAAATAGGGAAGAAGAGAGAGATAAATATCACAAAAATGGAAAGAGAACAAAAGAATACAGAACTAACATATCAAAAAACAAAATTTCAAGGAAGAAGTAAAACAGTTTCAGAATATGGCAAGAGAAACGTTTTGTATGCCAGCAAATAATTTTTTGAAATTTTTGAAATTTTACCTTTCTTGATTTATTTAACAAATATCATTTTTATAAATAAAAAATAGATTTGACCACGCGTCTTGAATATCGCTGAATAAGATCTGTTGTGCAACGGGCCTAGAGAAAAGAAAACATCATATCTTCTTTAAAGAGTTGCCTTTTTTGAAATCGGTTAAAGATGCTGGTATTTCGTTTTTTGCTTTGAAGTGGATAGTGTTCATTCGCGTACACGCATATACTTTAAAAAAGATAAGAACACAGTAGAAAAGTTGTTTTTACAGTAAAAGCATATCAAGGTTTTGGTATTTTCAATCTTCTAAAAATGTAAAGCAAGAAAGAACACTGGAAAAAAGTGAACTCACTTTCTACTTCAGAGTGCATTTCAAGAAAAATTGGATTTTAGTTGTTGGCTGCAGTATATTTTTCAGTATCAAAAGTCGGAAAAAAGTTTACTTGCATTCAATTTTTTGCTAAAAATAGACGTTCTCTGACTATCTGCAAAGTTCATCAGACCCAAAATAGTTTAGGATAAAACAAACTCACATCATACATTAACTGATATCACAACCCCTACAAAAAACTCTGGTGAAAAAAATTTTGCGCCTTTAACATATCAGTATTACGAAAAAAATCTGTCTCGAGTATCCTTCATCAACATATAAGCTGACTGTAGAAAGAACTCTCATCGTGTACGCTGCATACAGTTCGAAGAAGACTAAACAAAAACCAGACAACGGAATTATAAAGAGCAGTTTTTTTGCTTAGATACTAAAACTGATCAAAACTGGGAACTAATTAAGAACTTGGCAAGAACAAGTGCCAGACAAAAAGCGATAAACTGAACGGCTCCAAACAGCAAACAGACTGAAACAAATGGCACCGAAAACAATTAAAATGAGAAAAGTGTTGATCTAACAGGTCATGAGACGTGAGGTGAAGTGGGGTTCAGCAGTCAACTTCCTTGAGGAACAGCTCACGTATTACACCTTGCTGTAAAATAAGTACCAGTTGGACAAACTTTTGGATAATGTCTCCGAGTTCACCCTTACAACCAACAAGAACATCACACTTGCCGATTGGTCAAGTAAACGCACAACGACATTGCTCAAAAGGAGGAAAATTCTAAATGGTTTGACTAAATCAAAGTTGAACACAGTTGATGCGTCAGGAGACAATCAAATTACAAGGGGAAAAACTCAGGTTCAGTATGAATCACCTAGGACATTTTCTTGAGAGTTCTATTTATGGGTCTACAAAAAATTAATTTGAATTCTCAGCAATCAAAAGATTTATAAGTCAATGATAGGCAACCAAAATTAATAAAATAAATTAAAAACGAAATACAAACAAAACAAAAGATTTCCTCAACTTTTTCCAATAACAAACTGCATTTGTTCTCTATTTATGAATAGTTATCAGTTGCAAATGAACTTAATTTCACATGTGTTTCAATTTTAACCAACGAAGACTATATATTGCAATTGCAGGAAAAAAATACAAAAAATCTCAGAAACTAAAATTCACTGTTTTTCCTTTTCATGTTTAGTGTCTAGGTATAAACAAGGATAGCTATAAATTTCAACTGAAAGTGAGTTTATCAATTGCTTCTATCTCCAACAGCTAGACTCAATATGATTTTCGTTTTCTCGGACTGTATCTAACCAAGAGAAAAAGACCATCTAAACGTCAGTTTTGAAATTTTACAATATTCTCATTAAAGATAGAAAAGCAAAAGTTATCAGCAATAAAGAATAAAAGAAATTATATAGGTTAATTGGAGTTTGTAAGAAATTTCAAAAGCGCTCTCAGTTCTGGCACTGAGTAACAAAACAAAATAACAAGCTTAAAACGGACAAAACGCGCAAAAAATTAGTGAGTTCTGGTCGAAGTCAACAAAGTCATCAGTTGCCCACATTCCTATTCAGACAACGGCACATATGCACCATCAGAACAATAAATCGCCTTAACTAGACTCAGTTCTTCATATCAAGTTCCTTGAACTTCGATAGGTTCCTGAAATTGTCAGACGTGTAATATAGAATTGTCAAAACCAGTGAGATCAATTTTCTTTAGTTTACCAGATTATTGAACACCAGAGCAAATAAAAGAACAAATATTCAATCCTGTGTAGCGCATTTTTCCAGTATCTAGAAAGTGAATTTTTGAACGTATTTATTGAGAATAAATTACAAGTTGATTTCATTCAAATTTTCCGTAATTTCTGGTTTTCGTTGCTTTTATTCACGTTTTCCGTAATTTCTGACCAAATGTTTGTCAATATTGCTAAAACATGTTGATAGTTTTAAAAATAATGTTAACGGTTTTACGTTTAGGGATAGAGATGGCTCGCCAATTTGTTTTATCCGAGTTTTGTGGTTACATTTTTTGCTAAATTTTTCAAGTTTGAGACCTTTCAAAACAAAAAAGGCTCCAAATACTCTTTTGTATCCAACTTGGTGTAAATTTGCAGGAAGAATAGACCCAACCTCTGCTGCCATAATCTTTGAGATTTCCAGAAAAGGATAGTTCTACATTTGTTTCCAATAGGAGTTCTCTCGAAGTAAACTTTTGCGAGTTTTTGAAAAATAAACTTTATAATGATAAAAAATGCATGACTTATTTGTAGTTTAATGAAATACTTCCTTTGCTAATTGATCTATTTTGTTGGAAAATCAGAAAATTGAGGGCTAGAATTGGACTCACTATGGGTTCTTTCAATCAATGTTTATTCGGATATTAGGGCGCGGAGTTTTCGCAAGTTTGTTTTTTTAAGTTGATTACTGACGAGAGTCATCACATCACAGCCCAATCAATGACAAATACAATTTACAACAAAGTAAGGCCAATTTTAATTATAATTTGTCCTCAGAGAAAAGCTCATATAGTTTTTATGGTTTTGATGACATTGTAATTTTGTAAACTTTAAACGATTAATTTTGTTCTGTGATTTTTTCTGTGATTTTTTTTTTGAGGAAATGCACAAAATAATTTTTTAATGATCGTTTCTGGGAATAGATTATAGTTTTAACGACTGCAAAGCCGCTTTCTCACAAACTTATTGGTTTTTATACTTTATCTGTAATTGTGGTTTTTTTTTCGTTTTCGTAGATATATTTCTGTCAATCAAAAGCTTTGAATGCTTTTTTCGTTGTTTAATTGAACTATTTTACAATTTTGTATTAGTCCTGAAGGATTTAATGATTTGCAGTTAATGTTCTAAAGAAAAAAATTTTGTGCTTCCATGTTTTTGCATTTTTTCTTGTATTGGGGTTTGTTATCTGTTCCTTTTTCAGTTTTTCACATTATAGATAGCTCCGATTAGCATTGAAGAAATACGCAAAAGAATCTTTTTAAAAGTTATAAAAAATAGCTTATGGTTTTAACGGCTGCGCATCCGTGCTCTCTCCCAAAATTGATTAAAACTTTTTTGCCTCTAATTGTCGTTCTTTCTGTTGTCGTTCGGCAAATTCATGACAAGCAAAGTCCCTTATTGCTTCCACAGATGTTAGATTGAAAAAATTTTTTTGGTTTCAGTTTATAGCTTACGGTCTTAAAGACTTTCAATTAGTTTTTTAGGGAACAAAGTGGTATAAAAAAATCAATTCTTTAAGAAAATTATTTGAAAGTCCTTAAAACCGTGCGCTAAAATTTAAAATCTGGAAATGGATTCAATTAGCCATCCATGCAAGCAGTCGAGGCCTTTGATTGTCATGAATATGCCCAACGACAGTAAAAAAAATGATAATTAGAGGCAAAAACAAAAAACACTAAAAAATTTTGGAGCGCACGGATGCACAGCCGTTGAAACTACAAATTCTCCACTGAACTCTTTTTCTCCTAATCGTAAACAAGTAACTCTGTCTTAATATTCCAAGAGTGCATCAAACTTCTGTTGCTCTATACAATATTTCTGCTGTTGTTTACGTTTTGACTGATGTCTATAGAGCTTAGAAATGTGTTTTCATAATATTTTTTGTGTTTTCAATACTGGTCACTATTAGTGGTTCTTTTTGTTGTCTTTGCTACAAAGGCTTTTTATCTTGAGAACCCAGTTAAATTCAGGATACTCATGCAAAATAATCAATCCTTTTTGTCGTTTTAAATTTTTTATTGTTTTTTTACTATATTATAGATATAATGGCTTCAACTCTCAGGCTTCGATAAATTGCTTTTGTAAATCACCGTAACAAACCTGGTTTCTTGATCAGTTGCAAATTGATCAGCTTTTGTTTTAAGTTGAAACCTTTTTGATAGTTTGAGTTTTAAAAAATATTTTTAAAAATCAGTATTTTTTTGAGCTTCATCACTTTTATCTTATTTCCTTTGGTTTTTTAGGTTGGACTCTGCAATAACAGGTTGCATTATCTTTCCATTAAAACATGATCCATTCTTTTTATTAGTTTTATTTTCAACCAATGGTTTTTTGGCTCGGGTACTACGCATTTTCATAAGAAAAGTGTGATTTTTGAATATTTCACCTTTCTGAGTTTTTTATTGCCTTTCCACAGTATTTCACTAATGCCGTTGGAATAGTGCAAAATTAACGATAGTTAATATTCTCCATGAGAACCCTATTGTTTCAACGGTTGCTGCACCGCGGTTTTTTTTAAGTTCAATTGTATTTTGTTTCGTTTTGCCGTTTTTTTTTGCAGTCGTCCAATTTATTACGGATAACTACAAGTCTCGATTGCTTCCTATAAAGTAAAAATTTGTTTTCCAAATGAGCCGAGTTAATACGAAGTGGTTTCAATCAATATGAAATTAATTGTTTTCAAAATGAGAAACGTATTTTTGAACTTTGTCGTCTTTTTTCGGCCTGGCTTCGAGTGGCAGAAAGGACTGATATCTTATCAAATGAACTTATAATGCAGCGCAGGTTGATTTGTTTAGATCCGATTTTATCTTATTCTTTTTCCGTTTTATTATTAGGTGTTTTTTAAATATAGTCATCGATTTTGCGTCGTAATTAATGTTTGCTATAATTTGTTTGTGTGTTTGCCTTGTCCAGTACTCTCTTTGGTGGCAAGTCTCATCGGCTCTCTAATCCAGCATTATTTTTTTATTTAATTGTTTGTTGAAAGATATGTGAGTTTGTGAACGCTTTCTTTCCCTTACTCATTTGTTATACAATTAAATCCAAACGTGGATGGGCGGGGTGGGAACATCATGAGCAAACGCACATTACTGAGCCTCCTTGTCTTTTCATTATGAGTTCTCGGTGCATCTGTGCTCGCTCCTTTTAAGCAAAGGTGCGTTAAATGCCTTTTCTATTGGCTCTATGATATTATTATTAAGTAATAGATGTAATTTTAATACCAATAAATGCAATGAAATTCTGAGAGCAAAGAATTGGTACAATTAGAGCACCAAAAAAGAAAATTTGCACTTCAAACATTTAATGTTTGATTTCGGACATCAAAAACCTCTAATCTGCTTTGTTTTAGCGGATGGCATCTAATTAAGATATGCAAAACTATTGGAAAAAAAGAAGACTAACAAAAATGTTGATGTCGCGAGATGAGGCTTTTTTTACCTCATATAATGTTTAGCTTCAGTTAAGGTAATCTATACCTTGAAATTTTTGTTTTTTTTAAACTCAGTTAATGCGCTTTTACCTTAGTTTTTTATAGATAGCAAGTTTTCTGTGAGAGCGGGTTCTTTAAGCATTTTTAAGCCCAATCGTAAAACCCGAAAATCATTGCCAGTTTAAAATAAGCTCAATAAAATTTTCAGCTAAATACTATCATCGAGAGAAAGCAGATAATTGGGCCAAACGTTAAAGACCTAATCGCCCAAATGTAGCAAATGATCTGAACAAAAAGTGAAGAAAATCAAAACGTGACGTCGTTGATCAACATAAGGCACGCTTCTCGGCAGATGAAATTGGGTGACAACACAGCCTTGCATGTTCTCAAGAATCGGAAATTTTCAGGGCACTGCATATAGGTCAAAGATCCACAGTGTTTGCAAATCCTTTTGGCCATTATCTGTATTTCATTGCACGCGTTTTGATTGAACGCTTTGGGTTGGAACTTCATGTGAAAAGAAACACACCTTGTCGTAGTGAGAATTCTAAGTGGCCAACCACGTGAATTGGCTTTGAATGTTCCTAAATAGGAAATGGAATTTCTTGGTTTGTACCTGTCAATTATTCACGTGATTTGGGACTGTTTGTGTTGTAAAAGTTCACCGCCGGTCATTTCAATTCAGTTCAACTAAGTAATAATTACGTAATTCAATCGTGACGTCATTCAGTCGTGATATTTACTGAATTTTGCCTCTCAATCTGTTCAAACCTATCATTTCTTTGAAACTTCCGCTACCATCAATGTAAATGTTTATAAACAGTATCATCAAATGTGAATACATGCTATGGAATGTTTGAACATGATGAATTGTTACCGTTTCGACCAATTAATTGATTCACAATTATTGCAGATTTATTAACATCGCCGTAACGGTTGTTCTAGGTTTATATTTGCAACTGAACATGAAACTAAGCTGTTCAGCCGTTTAAGACTTGCCACGCTTGTTAGGTACAACTATACATTTTTTTCTTCTATTATTTCGACTAAAATTGCACAACTCTTCCGTGAGAAATAGAAGAATAGAAGAATATTACATACGAACAATTTATTATTATTATTACTACAAGGGACTGTTCTCAAATATCGTTAGGTGAATAAACGACCCAGATCTCGAATCTTTTAATGAGCGACATCTCTTATATATTAAAAGATAATGTTAAAAGATAATGTTAATTATGTTATGATTTCATTGGTAATTGTGATTAAACCGAAAGAAATTAAAGTGCATGAGTATTTCTCAAAACCATTAGAAAAATAATGGATAAAACACAAAACAATTTTTGACGACTAATTTGCAGCTTTTTATAAAGTTTTATAATTTTTCGAAATTTTGAAAAAATGTAAAATTAACGAAAATTCCGAAACTTTTTACAGGGAAAATTGGAGTAATTCTCACAGGTAGTTTTGCAGGTCGATTTATTAATCACCCATCAATTTTGCCTCTGGGGATTTTTTTTAAAAATTGATTCATCTGAGCTTTGAAATTCCGATCTATAGTCATTCTTATCCAGCTAAATTGAAAATATGACATATATTTCAACAATTTGGAATACTTTTGCCCTCAATTACTGCATGTACTTTATGTAACATATTCATGTTTCAAAAGCATCATTTAAGAAAGAAAAGATGGCAAATACAAGGCGAGGGTCAAATATTGGTCCAACATTTAAACCCGATCTTAAATCCTGCAAAGAGCATTTCGAAGATACAAAAGATCAATCTACCGAACACAAATAATGTTACTCAAAGTTGCAATTTAGTCAGTGAACAAATTGAATGCTATCCTTGAAATATTTATATTATATGTCCAATTGACCTTCCGGACACAAATTTAAACGAGCGATCCGAATCAAAGCCGACATTTACTTGAAATTTGGACAGGTAATGTGACTTTCTTAATTTGGGTGGGTGGGTACAAAGCTCGGCCAATCAGATTGCAGCATTTGTTTGGTAAAATGTTTGCGTAAATATCGCCCCAGTTTCAAATTCCACTTTATGTAAAAGTGTTTGTTTCATTTCTTCGTTTATTTCAATTCGGTTTATTTGGTTTATTTGGGAGAAACGTCCGCTAATAATAAACGCAGTGTCGGAGTTCAGAGGTAAAATCACTTTACTATTTCTGTTATAATAATATCAAATTAGTTAAATCTTTTTTAACATTTCATCACTAGATCTTCCATTCAGTGGAAAAAAGAACGGTTTTGCGAGGAAGAGCAAGTTTAGAGTTCTCACTTTTTTCCCGTTTTTCCTTCTTTTCTTGTTCGAAATAAGTTTTAAGTTATACACTATCGAGGAATAAGTAGCTATATTAGCAATCGAACCGAAAAATTAAAATAGCTTCATTAATGGTGCTAAAGCAAAAATGGAGTCGGTAGTAATTACGTGTACAATAAGGAATTTTGAAAATGCGCAAAAAAATGTTTTCCTTTGTTATAAGTTTTTGAACTATATTAATTTTAAAAAAACATTATTTTTTTCCGACAACATTTTTATTCTGGCACAAGACTTAATTGCTGCTGTTTCTTACTTAGGTTGTGAGAATGAAAAAGGCACTTACGCTAAAATGAACACGTATTTTTTATTTGGGGGTTAGGAACCTTGTGAAACTTGTGCCTACCTGGCTTTTTAAAATTCGGTTTTGGCTGATCTATATCTTTTGCAGACCGAAGAGGGAATTTTTAAGAATTTTTTTTCTGGAGAAACAAAAATGTCATATTTCCAACCTCTCCTTTGTTTACGTTTATGTGCTCAAATTCTAAAACTGAATAACCAAATGAACAAAATAACTTTAGAAAATAATCAACTGCATGCAAAATGGAATTTCCTTCAGAAAAACTAAAGCACGTTCAACTAAAAAAATTCAGAATGGAGAACTACAGCAAAATTTTGGGGAAAATTTTCACAAAATATAGTATTGAATTGAATTAAGTTCCTTGAAAACAGTTTACAATTAATAACTATAAAAGTTTTCAAGAGGTACGTCAGATAAGCTTTACAGCTCGTTTAGGTGAGGTCCCTTTTGAAAAACTCATCAATTAAATTTGACTTTCCAGAAAATTAAGAACGAGTTAGTTTTTACCTCAGCTACTAATCAGCCAAAATTAAAGTAAAAAAGACTTACTGTCGAAAAGGTAGTTTTGGTAAATTGATCTCCTAATTTTTGACCTGCTTCGAATTCATTTTTTGAATTTCAATATCTGAGGGAAAAAGGTAATTCGATTTAAAAAATTATAAGTCTTAGTCAGCCTTAACCGCAGGGAGTTTCCAAGTGCTGCATTATTAAATTTGACCTGCCTTATCAAACGTTTTTTGAGGTTCCATGTGTGGTTTTTACAGGATGACACGTTTTCAAGATCAATGAAAGAGCAAGGAGATCTCTTTGCAATTTCTTCTACAATTTCCTTCAGAAGTTCAAGGAAGTATAGGTCAAAAACAGTGAGTATTTTGTGTTTTCTGTGGTAATGTTGAAGGCTATCTGTCCGCTTTCGATAGAAGAGGGCTCGCAAAGTTTTTCGTTGGCACATATCAATTTTTGTTAGTCTTTTTTTGTTTGTGCTGCCATAAACCAATAGACCGTAAGAGATCACGGGCTTAGCAAAATCTTTATAAAATTTTATTAATTTTGAAATTGGATAATAGTCGCGATTTCTATAGAAAACACCGCAGATGCTGTTTAATTTGTTCACAGTTTGTTGAATATGAAAGCCAAAAATCAGTTTTCTATCAAGAGTTATACCTAAATATTTTACAGATTCTTGTAGTTCACAATCTGGTAAAATTGGGTTCATATTAAGCCCTAAATCTTTACCGAAATACATCAACTGAGATTTCTCAGAATTAACGCTAAGTTTGTTTTCATTGAACCATAATATCGCCTCCGTAATGCTATCTTTAGTATTTTTTCAATATCTTTTCCACCACAAAGTATGTTGGGATTGTCAGCAAACAATGTGATTTCCGATTTTTGCATATTTGTTGGCAGATCATTTACCAAAATCAAGAAGAGGAGTGGGCCTAGCACAGAGCCCTGTGGGACATCATTTTTAATAATTTTTATCTCAGAGGTTTTGGACTGGAAGAAAACATATTGTTGGCGGTTGTTGAGGTAGGACTGAATAAGGTTTTTAAAATGACACCTAAAACCAAAAATTTCTAGTTTGTTGAGTAATAGTGAGTGATCGATGGTATCAAGAGTTTTTGTTATATCAAGGAAAACTGATGCGCAAGGGTTCTTGTTATTCATAGACAATCTTATATTTTCAGTTATTTCAGCTATGGCATGAATACATGATCTTTTTGAGCGAAAACCAAAATGTCTACAAGAAAAGAGTTTGTTTTTGGAGATGAAGTTAACCAATCTTTTGTAAATAATTTTTTCAAAGATTTTAAATTTTGCTGATGGTTTGTAGCAAACTTATTGGTCCTTAGTGTTCGGGGGCATTCATGTTACATTTTTTATGAAGTGCCAACACTTTTGCAATTTTAAAGCTCTGCGGAAAAGTATGGCTCTTTATGCAATCATTGAAAATGTCAACTAGCGGTTCAACTATTACAGGTAAACATAACCGAAGAACGATGTTAGTGATTTGATCAAAACCACTTGACTTAGAGTTTTTCAAAGTTTTTACAATGAAAAAGACTTCCAGTACATTTGTACTATGCATAAAAATGGTATGTGGAAACAATTACTGCGTTGGCGTTGCTGTAATTTAGGAATTTCAGACAGAATTTTTTCTCCGATAGTTACAAAATAATCATCTAAATGGTCAGCGTCCAAATCTACATCTTGCTGTGTCTCTTTTTGTATCCTTAAAATTTTTAAGGCATCAAAAATTGTTTTGCTATATTTTTGGTCTCTCAACCGCGGAAAATATGCTCGCTTTGATTTTCTTATTTTGCTTGTTATTTCATTTCTCAAACAAACATATTTCTCTCTATCTTTTGGTTTATCAGACGAAACCCATTTTTTTCTTGCTTGATCGCGTTTTTAAGAAAGTTCTTAATTTCTGTTTTAACTCAGGGACATCTGTTTTTAGTTATAAATACTTTTTTTCTGGCGCGTGTCTATTTAGAGTTTGCATAATTGTCGATACTAAAAACTGAATTTTGCCATCGATTGATTCCGTTGATTTTTTTCTTCAAGTTTTGATCTAACAAAAACAAAAAGTTTAGCAATTTTTGGTCAGTCAATTGATTCAGAGTCCGGTGTTTTATAATTCCCTTTTGGTGAATAGAGTACAAACAAAAGGGAACTTTACTCGAAATTGGATAATGATCAGAGATAGAAATTTCATAAGAAATACGTATTACACCCTAATCTTCCAATCTTTATTCTAAATGGAGTACTCTAATATGAAATTGAGTACCCTAAATGCAACGAGAAAAGGTTTCTGCGGTTACATTTGTTCCTGATTGTGATATGGGATGCATCAAAAAGACAGTGTAGATTGGTTGTATCAAACAGTTGAACAGTCATATTAAATATTTCTTCTGAATGAAACGTTAAGTTGCAATGTTTAGAAGCAACAGCTAACTAAAAATTGAAGCGATAGAGCACTTCCTCTATTTTTCGAGAACGAATTAGGCACCATTGAATCCCATAAAAACGGGCCCAAATGATTCCCATTGCACCGATCGGGGTAAAAAGAAACGAAAAAAATGACTGTTTTTCAAATAATTTCAAAAATTACTGCTGTTTCGATTGAAATTCGTAGTAAAGCACACATATTGTCTCTACTAAGAGGATACATAGATTAGCTGTAAGCATAGGCAAAAGCAAAATAAGCATAAGACATCCTAACCAAGGCTGATTAAAACAAAGTTCAAGTTGTTTTGGCATTTAAAACTGGGCTTTATGGGTTTGTGCCTGTTTTGTATAAGTTTTTCTTCTCTGTTATCAATTTCGTTCAGATCAATTGCTACACTGTACATCTGCTCTTTAAAAAATCTTTGAGCAAATTGAGGGAAGAATGAAACAAACCCAGTGAACTCAAAATATTTCGAATTAGTTTCGAAATAGCGGCAAAATTGACTATAGCGAAAAAAACATATTTTATTTGAAGAAAAAACATAAAATTTTTGTTTGGAACAGAATAGCGATTGAGTATTAACAGCCAAACAAAAAAGAATAGGTTTACAATTTTTTTGAGAAAGAATGGCAATTCAATCGCAGACTTTTGTTTAATTTTTGACATCGTAGGTTTGCTACTAAAAAACAAAAAAAAAAACAAAAACTGAATATTAGTTGACGAATAGAGATTATCCATGACACATACAACAAAACAGAGCAAAAAAAAATAAAAAAAATCGAACTCTGGCAAAATTTTAAAAAAATGTTTAAAGTTTACTTTGATTTTGTCTTCATAATTCAAATACTAAATCTTTAAGATGTCCACAACACGCTAATAGCAAGAAAAAACAAATTTTATCTTGACTTCAGCTTAGTAATTGAAAAAACGGCAACAAATGTTCAAAAGTTTGACAAGTTTTTTTTCTATCTTTAGTTAATTTATTTGATACTTGTTTTTTTTTTAAAATAACATATTCTAGCGAAATTCTGAAAAACCATTTTTATAGAGAAGAAAAAAATAGCTACAAGTTTGAAAAAGAAACCAAGGAAAAATGAAAAGAAACTTTGCAGTTTTGAAAAATGTAATTATAAGGATTTTGTAATTATAGAATTTTATAAATTGTTGTTTTAAATCTAAAGAAATCTTTATAATTATTGGCAAGTTTGTGACAATGTTTCAGCTTATGGAGTGCTCCAGTTACTCTTTATGCTGCTGAGTTCTACCCATTACCACACATTAGTGCTTTGAAAAGATTTCACTGATAGCAAAATGAAGGAAGAACTGGAAAATTGTGAAAGTTTTTTTAGCATATCATTGAAAAAGTTTCAATTTTCTCTACACATTTTTGTCCTTATGGTGTCATAGCAAATTTTTATACCGATAAAAGCAACAAATTGTGCTTGTGTTTTGCATAAGACCACTGCGATTATATCAATTGGAACCACATTAAATAAAGGATTCTCAAAAAGCAGATTAAAAAAAGCTGATTTTGGTCTCAGAAAAAAACAAATATTGACCATTTGACATAAAGTATAGGATCGACCAATTTCACTGTACCAAATCCCTGAAAGGGTACAAGAGCAAGCTGAGGGTCTCTAACGCAACTCTATTTACATCGGAATTTTCCGTTTTCAAAGTCATCGGAAAAAAGTGTTAACACAACTTAAAAGACACAACAAGGATAACTCCTGAACTAATATCTAAAAAATTGACCTAAGCAAGGACCTGACAATTAACATATATTCGAAAAACATCAAACTAATACGGTTAACAAAGCCCATGGCCCATTTTGTATGCGCAAAAATGAAGAAACAAATCTGAAAACAGTTAGAAAAATTCTTTCTTCATGATTTAGCGTATAATTAATCATTAAAAATCAGAACGCTTTTTGAAAATACTGACTCTTCTCATAATTAGAATTAGTACAACATACAATAATGTTCTGGGAGTCAGAAACCAAAAGGCAAATAAAAGTTGCAAAAAAATCGGAGTGCCTTTGAAAGTCAGTGACGTCAAAGTAAGAAAACCTCATGATTACATGATAAAATCCTTTGAACTTAGAAAACATTTTAGCCAAGAAATCAGTCAAAATTATGTCGAACTAGAAGGCCATTATGAACTGTTGATTTGTAGTCTCAGCGATATGAACCTACAAAAAGCAATAGAAATAATCAAGAGTGAAAAAGAACCCTAATTGTGTGAAAAGATAGATTATAATAAAAAGAACAACGCGTTTGAATTCCTTGAACAACTAGATTGCCTTACTGTTATTAGAAAGCCATCAAATTGGTCATTAAGGAGACTCAATGATAAAACAACACAATAAATCAATTTAGACAAGAACTCAAATGCTCGCTTATATCTTTGCAAAACAAATAGTCTTAGAGAAAGCAATAGGTAGGAACTGAAACAAGAAATTAAAACAATTTAAACCTCATTAGCAACTGGTGAGAGCTATTATTAAGAAAATTAAGTAATAATGCAAAAAATCATACCAATTTTTGCAAAAGCTTGCCAATTTTCATTGGGAAGAGATAATGTAAGAGTAACAGAAAGCACTGACGGTGGACTGAAACAATTATTTCGAATTAATAAATCCGTGTTAGCGACACATGGGACATGTAATTAAGGCGATTAAAAGATAAGACCACAATAAGTACGACAAATACTAGAAAACTCTCAGAAATTTAGTGCCGTATCTCGGAAAACACCAGGGTACAAGTCACAGAAGGAAAGCAATAGCTATCAGCTGAAAATTTAATTTCGATTCACTCAACCGTCATTAGCAACAGATGAGAGTTTCCTTTAATGGAATAAAAGATCACTCAACAACGTAAACTGTGTTAACTCGCAAAATTTAGTCGACCAACTATCCCAAAAACAAACTGACTCAAATTCATAGAAAGCAATAGCTTTTTACTGAATTTCGTATATCAATATAAAAAATCCTTATGATCTACTTAAAGGACTACTGTCTCTATCGAGATTAAAAGACAAGACAACAAAAAGTTCAACATATACCAGCAACACTCAAAATTACAAATAAATTTTTTGAGAGCCGATAGTGTCATACTCGTGAAAACAATTATATGAACCATTCACTATGTTCAGTTTTACCTCAATCGCGACCAATTAGACCTGTCATCTGTGTTTTTAAATCTTGAAACAAGAGAAATGAATATAAGACACTATCAAACATTATCAAATAAGTTGAAAACACACGATTACTATATGGCAAAAAAAACGTCAAAGAAAGAAAAGCTTCAGCTGCCAATTATTGTATTCGAATTGACGCACGTGAAAAATAGTACATTCTGAAACACAGAAATATTGCTCAAATTCTAAATTCCAACTGCAACTTCTAAGGTAAGTTGAATAGATGGCAAGCTTCAAGGTAGCTCTTTTTTTAATCCATTCACTACTTCAGCGCGATTAAAATCACCACTCAAATTTGACTTTTTACTGACGTGAAAAAGTTGACACATATATGAAGCGATTTTAAAAAATGACAGCGCATCAATGCAAACCAAATATTTTGATTGTAGAAGCTACAGCACCAACGCTATTTCCTCATTTTTGGGATTGTAAAAACTAGGAGCGCGTTAACAGTTAATAGCTGAGTGAAAAGATGATAAATTTTAATCAATAATTTGTGGTCTTTTAGGGCAGAAATTGAGGTTAATTCTTTGTTAATGAAACTAAATTTCACAAATTTGTTCTCGTAATTTTAACCGTCACAAATTTTTAGCTGCCAATCGATCAAACTAAATTTGTCAAGGTTCCTCATAGTTTTGGAGTTAAGGCTTTTTTTCCTTTAATTTGATATTAAGAATATTATCAAAGCGGTTTGATTTTTCCTGAGGAAAAACCAATTTTTTCCAAAATTTATTTTTTTAAATTTTTTTGTCATGATTTAGGCTTCATAGTAAGTTTCAGATACTAATCATAAAATGATGAAAGACCGTGCTGTGCAGCTTTGATCCAAAAAGAAAAACAATTAGTTTGAAAAATTTGTAGCTTTAGTGAGAAATACTTTAACTTCTGCTTTCCAACTACTTAATAGGACTTAAAATTCAATTTTGCTAATCCATTATTTTTTGGAATGTTGTTGCTTGAAAAGACGTATAGCAAAATAAATTTTTTGTTACTCGTTTCTTGTGAACTGAGAGACAAGAGACTCATTTCCTCATACCCTCATAGAAAAGATTGTTCTTCAATAGTTTGCAGCACTTCCTGCGCGAAGCTTGTGCCAATCCCTCTTGTTCACCTATCGGAAAAAGTTTTGTCTCATGGAAACATTTCAATAATTTTTTTAACTGAAGTTCTTTCAAATTTTTGTTGTTGCAAAATCTATTTATGTTGATACTCTTCTTTCTAATTCTTCTTGAAAATGAAGCATTTGTAAATGATAAAATTTGCAGGCAAAATAAATGTTTTTTTTTTAAAAAAATTCGATATTTTTTCCATAAGCCAGCCTATTAAACAGCTACATTCTTTTTTGTTTGATCATATGTCTTAATTTTTCTGTACAAAAAGAGATTATTAAAAGTTATTAGAAAATCTTCTGTTACAGTATTTCCATATTATTTGCACGCAGTGATTTAAATAATTCGAATTTTTCGGTGGATCCTACTAATGCATCATTTCAACTTTACGTCACCGCTTCTTGCAGGTTCCCCAACCAATGGCATCAGTGTCGGTGCTCCTCTTCTGTTCCCTTGCATCCCTGGCCTCATTCTCTGTCACTAATGTATCTGGCAGTAAGTGGGACTGGTCACAGTTGAAACACATTTGGTACAAGGAACAGTTCAAAAAGATAGAACAGACATGTGACAGTATACCTGACTACCAACGGTAAGCGATGGCAAATGGAGCACAGTTATCACAAAGAGAGTTAATCACTCGCTTTTTGGGTCTTTGTACTAAGCGATATAAAACATCACGATGAACAGTCAAATTAAGTGAAATTTATGTAAACATAAGATTTTGAAAAATTTTTTCCCGGCTGAAGTACCAGACATAAATTACTGACACAACCCTGATCAGACCTTGTCCAGACTATTTTTCCACAATTTCTTGCATTTTGGGGCTCTCCAGACTCTATCAGTTTGGCATGGAAAAACATGGGAGATGACTCAAAATGGGTCAGATCAGAGGTCATTTCCAGGGACTTCAGCCTGTGATGCCATTCGATGACGTTTTGTAATATATTCTACTTTTGACTTACTCTGCTGTCTTTACATTATTCTTTTGTCATAGACTGGACTGCTTCCCTGACCCTGGATCTAATGAGCAGGATTGCGTTGACAGAGGGTGCTGTTGGTTGCCAGCGACTGACAACTTCAATGTACCCTACTGTTACTATTCAGGTACTCAAGTCAATAACCTAATAATACAAAGCATTCAAGGGTATACATCTACATCTGCATCAATTCAGGAGTATACATCTGCGTCGTAATGAGCATTTGTGACTTGATACAGTAAATTAAATTTATCTGCAACAAAAATTCGAGTAAATCAATAAAAATAAAATTCTTTCAGAGCAACACCGTTTATCTATACAAGGAAACATTAAAACGTTTTTTGCAATCAATTTTTCTTTTCGCCGTCATGCTCTTTTGAGGTTCAAACTTTGCAGACTACATAAAGTATGTTTTGCAGGTGTATACCAGCAGACGGGTTATCAGATGGGCAAGGCCACCTACGTGAACAAGACTTACTTCTACGTGGACTCAACCAGAAGGGAGCCCAGTTTCATGAAGGGAGACATTCCGACCATCCGCACTGCCGTCTCTTATGAAACAGAGTCACGACTTAGAATCAAAGTATTCGCTCTAAGTTTTTCGACTTTTTCATATATAGCGTCTTGAGAAATGAGAGATAGGGATTAGTGACTGGTTGTTCAAAATGCAACTAGTTTAAATTTTCTGCGCCATATTAATTGGTTGAAATTGAGAACAAGGATTTTTAAATTATTAGAACTGAAAGCATTTCTTACAAAGTTTCAGCGCATTTCAGCCCATTTCAGCGTATTATTGTGTAAGGTTTTTGCGCTGAATTTTTTGAAAAATTATCGCATTTTGTACATAATTGTGGGAAAATTTCTCGGCCCGGCAATAAGAGTGAAATGAGTCAACAATAAAACTAAAAACAAGGCTCAAATCTTAGCTATGCTCGCTAGATTTTTAAAAAAAAGATTAAGAAGAAAAATTTTGAAATAGAAGGGCGCACACTTTGAAATTCTATCCTGAAATGTCAATTTTGTCAATCAATACATGATCTGTTTTTCTAGATCTACGACCCTAGACACAAAAGATACGAAGTTCCGCAGAAGTTTGTCGAACGCCCAGTTGATGGCCAGTACTCATACAGTGGAACCCCAGCATACATAGCAACAGTGAACGAGGGCAACTCTTATCAGATCAGGGTTCAGAGGAGGGCAGAAGGGGGAGCCACTATTCTCAAATCCATCCCAGACAATTTCATCGTCGCCGATCAATTCCTTCAGATGTCCTTCACTGAATCTGGTAATACGCTGAATAAATTGCACTTAATGTTTATATGACCGTTTAATACATTAATATGAAATGCCCGTTTTCGTGTCAATGATGGCTAGTGTAGATTTAATCAAGAGACGAGAAATGCCATCAAAATCATGTTCCATCAGGGGAAGTTATCAACCCCAGTTTCCGAATTTCAAGATAGTTAGCAGAGTTGGATACATGTAGATGTACTGAGCATATGAACAAATCGAAGTGTTTTGATTGATTGTAACTAGGTACAGACTATATCGTGATAATAATACAGGACAAGTGCTCAATGTTCACTGATCTGTATGAAAAAAATGTAGCAGATTTACCGAATACTTAAAGGATTCGCGAGTTGAAATTTCGCATTAATGCACCATTTTCGAAAAAAGGCAGCATTTATTTTTTAAGAACGATGTCTTCAAGAAATGGTGCCTATATTTTGCCTAAAATTTAGACACCATTGGTGCCTAAATGGTGTCATAAAGAAGAAACATTCTTCAATGATTCAGCAGAATGTTCATCATTTTTTTTCGTAGAGATCAGTGAACATTGAGCACTTCTCCTGTTTTATTATCATGGTATAGCCTGTACCTGGTTACAATCAATCAAAACACTTCGATTTGTTCATATGCTAGTACATCTACATGTATACGACTTCCACCGGTGGAACACGCCAACTCATAATTGAATATCTTAGTCATGTTCTTCAGCAATTTTTAATTGAAAATTAGTATATGCTTGTTGTAATGGCAATTCTGATCTCTGGTTACACGAACCATTATTCATGCGAAAACGCGTATTTATTGTTCCGCTTAGCTTCTTGAAAACTTAATAAGTTTCTTAATTTTTTTACAAGGGGAAAAACGTATGAACATATTTTGAAATGATATACAAGAAGTGAACTCGAAACAATGATCATTGAAGATTGCGCCTGTGAGAAATCTAACTTGCATCGTTTACAGGTTCAAAGCTGTACGGATTGGGCGAGCATCGTGGTCCATTAATGTACAATACGACAGCGGGCAAGAAAGTGGCTATTTGGGCACGTGATCAACCTCTGAACACAGGCTGTAATGAGTACGGATCGCACCCAATGTACATGCTATATGAGGATGACGGGAAAGCACATGGAGTTGTACTTATGAACAGGTCGGTTCCAATGTGAAAAATCGTTTTAATACTGAACGAAGGAAAACCAGTATTCATTTAAAAAATTTTCGGTCAATTTTTGCAAACTTCTTTTACCACTAATATTGATTGATCAACCTACGAAACACAAGGTGTTATCAAATTTTGTTTCTTTTTGATAGATAATCGATGTGCTGTTGCCTTCAAATTAGTTTAAAGTTGATCGAATCTTAACTTTTGTATATCATTCTTAAAAAAATGCACTATTTTCCAGGTAATTTTTTTGCTTTCACGCGTTGAAATTTCAAACGCTTTTAATAATGAAGAAGAGTTTCCGGATTTATTGCTATTAATTTTTGTTTATAGTGATATCTTAAGTTTTTAAATAAAGGAATTTTGTTTTGTTGGTTTTAACACTGTACTTGTTTTAACACTGCAACGGTTATTCAAGATATCGTCAAAACATTTTTTATTTTTTTTGTATTTAAAAAGCGCCTGGATTTCATTTTTTGTAGCTTGAAGTGATAAGAGCGAAAGAAGTACCGGATGAGAAATCTTTCAAATGATTTCTAAAACAGCCAGGAAATTCTAAATCTGAAAAACATTTAATAGAACTCACAAAACAGCATCTAATTATTAACTAAACGCAACAAATTATATATGAGAGAGCTACATTAAGAAAACCTTTGATTGTTAGAATAAAAAAGAGGAGAAAGCTTCAAAATAAATAGTATTAAAGAAAAACTTTGTTTCAGCAATGCAATGGATGTAACTCTGCAGGCTGGCAACATCATCACTTGGAGAACCATCGGTGGAATCCTGGACTACTATGTCTTACTGGGTCCCTCTCCCAAGGATGTGGTGAGACAGTACCTTGATCTGATTGGACGACCGGAGCTGCCTCCTTATTGGGCCTTGGGATTCAATCTCTGCAGGTATGTCACATTTTAAATCAATGCGAGCTCTTTTATAAGTTTCTTTCAAATTTTGACATTCTATTGAGTCGTAACCTGTGACTTCACGAGGAGTTCCGGGACAATACGAGGATAACTTATTAACTTTATACTTTTTTGCAATTTAGTCGCTGTTTTAGCTGGTGTTTTTTATAGCCCTGCAAAAGATTTCTTGTTCTTAAGTGGCGAAGTTTTAGATATGAGAATTGAAGGCGTCAAATTTTTATGCCGAACTAGAATAGACCCGTTCTGCTGATATATTGAAATTATAAGACCAATAAGCTACCAAAACTACTTAGCAGTTATAGTTAAACCAATTTGCTACAATTTGATGTTATTTCTTAAAGGCAAAAGTGACAGGAAAAAACTTAAGGAAATAAATCCCATGACCCCGTGGCAACTATAACACGCCTGAATGAAATGCACGCTTATTATTTCACAGGTATGGCTACGGCAGCAGCGAGGAAACATGGAAAGTTGTAAACAGGACCAGGGCCATCGGGTTTCCACAAGAGGTACGAACCTACATCATTAAAAGTATAATCGTTTAAGAATTCGATAAAATTTACTATTTGCAACGTAACGCGCTCATCCCTAGATTTCTAAATTTTACTTACATTTACTTAAACGTCAATCATTTTAAATTGTGACCACCGCTACAAATATTAACCTTTTACTTCAAATAGTACTATGCATTGTTAATTTGCCATCATAGTTATGTTTATATTATTAGCGATTTATTATAATTATAATAAGAAATTACAATTTTAATTAAGGTGAAGATTTGAAAAAGTTCTCAGAATTATTCCAAATTATCAAAAGCAATTTTTTTGTCATAACGAGACATTCACTTTATTTTTGTGACAACTGTTGCGGCGCAGGAAAATCAACAAGAAATCTGGACAAATTCTAACTAGAAGTCATTTCAGTTTCGTACAGTGTGGTCTTCTCACTTGACCTGTTCTTAAACACTGATCATGATTCATTTCAACCGCACTATTATTTGATCCGTCATTTTAGGTGCAGTGGAATGACATAGACTACATGGATGCTTACATGGATTTCACCTACAGCAGTGTCAACTACTCTACCCTACCACAACTAGTTAATGACCTGCACAATAACGACCAAAAGTACGCAATCAATTTATTAGCTAATTGAATCTTCAAAAAGGCAATAAAAATAATTTTTCCAAGATGATGTATCTAAAGCCTATTCAACTAAATATCGATCTAAAGCTGTAGGCTTTGGCATCTTAAATTTCTTGGCATTTTGATAAATGAAGATTTCACTTTGACTGCTGTTTCATAATTTTGAGATTAAAGCATATTTTTTTTCTGTTTGCGTTTTGTTTCAGGTACATAATGATCCTGGACCCGGGAATATTTGACGGCGCGCCAAATTCCGCCCTGGAACAAGGAAACAAGTTGAAAATCTGGATCAAACAAAATGATGGCAAGACACCTCTGGAGGGTACTGTCTGGCCAGGTCTGTTTTTAACAAGAAGGACTCATTTATTCAAAAATTGATTCTTGCAAACAAATCTTTTGATTTGAAAAATTTAAGCTCACCCGAAGTACTCATTCACTATTTTTATTCTATTTCAATTGGTACATTTAGCTTAGTTTGTTTTTAGTAGAAACAAGGGGGCTCGTTAATGTGCGTTCTTCGCACATAATTTTCCCACCCCGCTCATCCACATTTTGGCATATTTGCCTACCAAATGAGGATGGGATGGAAAACTATTAAAAACTCAATAACTAGTGTATGAATTAAAAAAATGCGTCCAATTCAAATCACTCACTGGACTCAAAAAATGCCGCTTCAGAAGGCCAATGAGATTTGCCTTTATTAGGAATACGAGACAAGACGAACAACAAAATCAAATAACAACAACAAACATTAATAATATCCAAAACTCAATGTCTATCTCTGGATAAACTTAATAACAAAGTCTAAACAGCGGCAGATAAAACGTAAACTAATCAAAATAACTAATTTACCTTTCTTCACTCGAAAAGAATGAGAACCAGTCCTTAGTGAGACTCGGTAATAAGTAGACAAATAAAAACAAAAGCATCTAACATAAAAATTACGATCAAACATTTTGAAAGCAATTGGTTCCAAAGTAAAGAAAACAATTAGATGTGAACTGAAATCATCAAATACGTCTGTATTACGATAAACTATAACTCCATAGGATAAGACATTGGTACCTGTCACCTTTAAGACTTTTTCATACGACTGTAAAAAACAACAAGTACAGAAAAGAACAAAAACAAATAAATTTTGCGAGAAAACGGTGTCGAGGCCTTTAAAACCAAAATCTGTTCCCTAAGAATAAAAAGTGTTTGGTTGCGCGTTTTTTTGAACGTCATGAAAGATAAATGTAACCACTGTTTAATGAGACTAGGTAACAAGAAGACAGGAAAAGAGCAAAGTTAAAATCAACATTTTGTATTTTTCGAAAACAATGAACTAAAAGGTCCTGAAAATGATAATCTAAACAATGAAGTGCAATTTCAGGTTCCTCTATTCCTTTAAACGAAACCATTAGAAATTTTTGTGATCAGAATTTGTCCTACGATGACAAAATGAACGTCGAATACAGACAAAAGCAAAAGCATCAGAAGAAGTTTTATCGGAAAACTAGTTTCGAAACCAAAAATCAATTTTGAATTCAATTAAATCATTAGATGTGTTAAATTTTTCCCTTTTTAATGCTTTTTGGCCAGCAAAGGGATATGTAACCTGTGATCATTTTAAGAAATAATTTTTTATTTAAAAAATTTTTTTTAAGTCGATAAAAAAATAAGCAATAATTGAAAATCATTAAACAGCTTCAGTTATTCCTCTGAATGAAGCCATTGTGACCTGTAATTTTTAGAGACCCCAGAAAATGTCAAACAAAAACAAAAATAACGCTAATATCGAAAAATATTTTTTAAAAAAATCGAAAAACTAGTGTCGATCCCGTTATAACCAGAATTATTTCCCTAAAAGCTTTTGGATATGTTCAACTAAGCCTTTTCCGGTTTTAAATATTGCGACAATTTACATTTTATTAACAAAAATTGGTAATTTCGAAAATAAGCAAGAAAGAACAGAAGACGCAAATTTAGGAAAAATTTTTATTTGTGAATACAATATTTTTCCAAGTCATGAAAACCAACAGCTGTCAATTCAAGGCACTATACAGGTTCATTTCTTCTTCAAACAGAAGCCAATGAGAACTGTCATTAATTAAAATATGTTGTACGTTTACAAAAACGAACTCAAGCACAGACAAAAATTAAAAAAATTGTTTTTGGTAAAAAACCGGCGTCGAAGCACTTAAACCATAAGTTCAGAGAAAAACCAGCTTTTGTCAAATACATCTTCATTTGATGCTAATTTTGGTTATTTGGCTTTATTTTATTGAGACTGGATAGCAAAAAGAAAAACAAAAACAAAAGATTCAAAGCTAAAAGACAATTTTTTTATAACCACTATTCCAAAGTCCTGAAAATCTATCCGTTGTTATTTGAAATATCTAAACATGTTTGTTTACTCCACCACGGATGATAGAGATACCTGCCAAAAAGCCGAATTTTCCATACGCTTAAGAGAAAACTTCAAAAACAGACAAAAATCAAAATACGATAAATTTTTTCGAAAAATCTGTTGTCGAAGCTTCTAAAACCATAATTATTTCTTTTAAAGAAAATAATATCTCCAATTGCGTCTGCTTTCCAAAAAAAATAAAATTGGATATATGGCTTGCGATTAATTGGACTTGGTAATAAATAGGCAAAAAGAACAGAAAATGAAAAAAAAATCTTTTACATTTCCTGAAAAATTATCTTTAAATTTACTAAAACCACCAGCAAAAATCAACAACTAAGTTCATCAAATAAACTCAATTATTTCTCCTTGCCAATTCGATAGCATTGAGGACTACTATTAATTAGAAAATCTCATACGACTACAAGAAAAAAAGCAATTAAAGACAAAGTGAAGTAAATTCAAATAAATTCTTCCAGAAAATGGTGTTGAAGCCGTTAAAACCATAATCTAATCCTTAAATATTTATAAATTCAATTATTTAAAGTTTTTGAACACTAATAAAAAGATAAGTGCCCTGTAAATAATTTGATAATGTTACAAAACTAGAAAAAAGTCGACAAATGTCCAAAAATCAAAATTGACATAATACGCAATATTCCGCAATAGAGACTGAAAAATACTTGAACTGAAGATGCAGCCTCTGCTTGCGGAAATTAGGCTGCAAGTTGACCACAAAATAAGCGAAAATTAGTTGCAAAGCTCTATAATCCCTTGCTTATTTGGAAAACGAATTTAAACGTCAAAAAGCTTTCGAGTAAAAAGCTTAAAAACATCAACTGGCAATTTTTCGCAAAGCCAATTGGAACTGTCAACAGTGAGCCTTGATATGAATTGTTTTTATCCGTAATGAACATTAAAAAAGTCTTATTTTTTTTATCGAAAAAAAAAGAGAGCCACTGATTACAATCCGGACTATTTTTGGATTTAAGAATTCCGCGATGAGACCAAAACTAGGCTTGTCATTACGCTTCGCTCATTAATTTAAGAACATACAATGGTTCCTAGTTTAATGAATTTAGATATTTTGACAAAAAAGTTGATATATCAAAATAAGATGATATTGTTTGTATAATTATCGAGATATATTAGCTAAAAACCGGCAAAATTTCCATCCCAGAAAACTTTCAAAGAGAGCGCCGAGGTAAACTAGCCTTCTCGTCAGTTGAAGCAAGTTAGTTAATTCATCAATTTTGTAGGTGTTCACTTCCCGCAAATGTAAGCAAAGCTGACTGAAGAATCTTATTTCTTAAAATTTTCGTAGAAGAAAGACTTTTTAAAATAAGTGGCAAAGTTTCATCGACACACTTCTATCTTTAGAAAATAAATCAACAACACTTTTCTAAACAATTTTAACATATTAGCAAAACTGACAACAATATAGGCAAAAATTCCGGAAAATGTGAATAAAAACAACGGAATGCCATCTATTATTCACAAAACTTTAAACCTCGTGAACTCCTTCAAAAAATCTTTGTAATACCATATTCTACGCTAAACAGGCTTTCTAATGATACAAAATTCCCATCGATTCGCGGCGTATTTTTCAGCAAGGCAGAAAATTCATCTGATATCACACTTGAGAAAAATTTAAAACGCAAAGAGTTGGCTGGGCTTTTTTACTTTTTAAAGAAAAATTTTGATCACCATTTTCTGTGCATAGGCACCGTGCACTACCCGGATTTCACAAATAGCCGTATTAATGAATTCTGGACCGGACAGATGAAGTCATACCACTCCAAGATCCCCTTCGATGGTGTCTGGATTGATATGAACGAACCATCTAACTTCGTCGACGGATCCACAACTGGGTATGTTAGAAACTTATGATCAGGTACTGGCCACTCGTATTGGCATGGAAATTGATATGATCCTAGTTGTATAAACTAAAAAGACAAAACTTTGATTTGAGACTATATGTTTTGTGTATTTTACTTTTGAGGCCAGTGAAAACCATGAAAACTTGAAAACTATTGTATATCTTCTTTTTACAGCTCAGATAATTTGTTTCCAGAAGTTCAATCCGACTGCAGAATTTAGGGAATTTTGTTTTTTTAGTATACAATTTAAAAACTCTGATTTTTTTCAAAAAGAGAACAGAATTTTTTTCTTTGGTTTTTATCAAAAAGAGTTTAAGTTGCTGAATTATAGATAGCAAAATTCGAATACACATTGTTTGACTAATTAGCCCGTTAGCTCTTCTGTTAACTTAGGAAACTTTAATTAACAAGTTCTTGATTATTATTTTTTGCGGTGTCAAAAAAGCAAAAAAAAACAGCAGAACTCATTCATTACTATTCTTTTAAAGGCCTTCATCTTACAATTTCCGATGCGTTTTGCATTCAATGCGTGATAATTCTGATAACAATTTTTTGAAATACAATGAGAAACTGGCTAGCACTGAATATATTTAAATTACTTTTTTTACAAATTTGATGTCTTTTGAACAAACCTAAATCTGGTCAGCTTATTTCAGATCAAAGCGACAGGTTTAATCAAAACCAAATGCTAGTAATTCTTTGTTCAAAATTCAATTGGTAAAATTCCAGCACCTTCCCAACAATTTATCCAAAACGTGTGAAAAAACTGACAGTGCTTATTTCATTACATTTTTCAAAAGGTTGATCTTTTTGACTTTCTAATGATTATTGTTCCGACCCCACTTTAGTGGGGAGGGAGGAACTATATACTCAAATGGGTTTTTTTTGTTCAGTCAAATTTCGCCGATCGATATAGTTAACGTAGAGTTGTGAGTGGTATGAATAAAAAACACGTACATCCCAGAATATGGAATTAAAAACATTTTTGATTTTTTTACAGGGAGTGATCGAGGTTTAAAATTTTGTGAGTATCCGACAGTTTTTATTCGCATTGTTTGTAATTTTTGCAAAAAATTTGACACAATTTTGCTAATCTAAATTGAAATAAGTTAAAATTTTTAACAATAGAGTTTTATTGTTACCGTTAGAGATAGAGGAGCGTTGCTGAATTGCTTGATTGGAGTTTCTTTGGCTAAATATTTTGTTAAAATTTTCAAACTTCAGATTTTTTTCATCAGAAATTGCACAAAATATGCTTTTTTGGTCCACTTTGTTTAAGCTTGCCGAAATTAGAGACTAGAAATCACTGACACTATCTCTTTAAACTCCAAACGAGAGCTAGTTGAACTTCCGCGCCCTATAAAAATCTTCGGGAATTAAAATTTTACCATTTGCTGCAACTTTTACTCGATAATTATACAAAATATATTATTGTATTTTTTAATATTTGAATTACATCACTCAACAATTGGTAGAATTTGCAAAAATTTGGAACACTTGGGTGGTTAGTTGAACTCGCGGCAAATTCAGGGATGGGTTGGTTATTGTCATAGATTCTTACAATCAGAAAATTTTAAATTTTTGTTTGGGTGCTGCCTTTTTTCAAATTATTTTGCTTTTGTTCTTATAATGTTAATTTCTGGCGAAATTTTATTATTCACGTCTACATTGTTGACAGCTCCCATTTATGCAAAAAGGAGGCCGATACAAATAGTTTCTTTTGACAGAACATAATTGTTTTTATTGCTTTGAAGAAGAGTTTTAGTAAACTTTAACTGAATTCTTGTATTTTGACTTCATTTGTTATCCTTTTTGCGGTCCGATTATTAAGTCTAACCGTTCAATGACTCAAATGGCTTCTTCAGGAGATGTAGTAGAACCCGTACCATGCAGTCGGTTGTTAACTAATGTCTAACATCATTTAATGTATTTGTCTTAATGAAGTTAAAGAGTTTTTGTTGAAGTTGTCAATTTTTTATATTATTTTGGTCAACTTTCAGCTTATTCTCAGTAAACACAGGCCAAACTTTTTTTTAAAGAAGACAAACTAATTTGGTTGCGGATTGTTTTAAAAGAACGGTTTTTTCGTTTTGGTTCTACGTGTTTTCATACCAAATTTTTGCAATTTTTGTGCATAATTGCCCATTTTTGCTCTTGTTTTCGTTTATTTGGTAAACTCTCCCCTTAACTAACAATCTAAATAAAAAAAGCTCTACAGAATTTGTAACTTAAAATTTTTCTTGTTTTCATAACATATGGTTTTAAGGGCTGCGACACCGTTCTTTTGCAGAATTTGTTGGTTTTCTAATTTCGCCCTGTATTTGCTGTTAATTTTTGTTTTATTATGCCGAGTATTTGGTAATTAATGGTCTCAATGGCCAACTATAGATACATAAATGAACTTAATAACTGATATTGGTATATAGCTAAGGGTTTGGTTTTAATGTCTTTCGATTTTAATTTTTTCAAAAAAAGTGAAAGCATTATTCTATACTTATTCCTTTTTGCTCTGGCTTGCGTTTTTTTCGTATTTTACAATGTTGTATCATTTTTGTAACTAAACCTCATTGTTGAGCGATTTCTTTGATGTTTTGTCGGACCAAACAAGGACTATTCTGTAGGTTCAAGGTTTTGAATGATGTGTTCAGGGCGTAGACAATTCGTTTGAGAAGAATTTTGTTAAATTCAGATACTCTTCAATATTTGTGGTTCTTTTGGCGTGAAGTCGTTTGTAAAATTTTTAGTTCAATTTTTATTTTATGTTATTTTATAGTCTTATGCTTTAGTCTCACTAATAACATGCTCAATTGGTTTGGAAGAATTTGCAAGATAAACTGTCTACCTTTTTGTCGAAAGCTTATGTTGGCTATGAATTTTGAAAGAATTTGTTTTTTTAAAGAGACAATGGGTTTCTGAGATTTGCCAATCTTTTTTCTGTTAACTTGTAGCTTAGCATCTCTATAGACAAAGCACATACTTTATCTAGTGAACAACAATTTGCTCTTTATAACGGTTTTTTTCCTCAAATGGTCTTTGCTCTTGGTACAACCAGTTTTCAAAAAAAGTCATTTTTGTAGGTGTTTTTTTTATATTTCACAGTATCACAATAATCTCTGTCCTCTGGTCATTTGAAAAAACGCAATTAAAAATTTTTAATTTTTTGTGAAAAACTTAATGTTCAATTGGCGGGACATCTTTTTCGTGCAAACTTTTTCGTGCAAAATTTTTCTTTCCATTTTAATTTCTTTTCCCCTGTATTTGTTGTTCTTTTTGCAGCTGTATGACATATCCAGTATGTTGAAAGATCTCATTTGCTCTGTATGGAGGTATAAAAGAATCTTCCAATGATTTCATTTGATGCACAACGTTTCTATTTAGTTTTACATTGATTCTTCAAAAAAGCAACGATTTATTAAATTTTGCCCTTTCACTCATTTCTTGTCGACTTGTAACCAAGATGCATTTAGCAGAAGTCCAATATTTTTGCTTTTTGCTATTGAAGTGTAGGCAAATCTTTTTTTGTAGACAAAACACATACTTTATCTATTGAACAACAATTTGCTCTTTGTAACGGTTTTTTTCCTCAAATGGTCGTTGTTCTTGGTACAACCAGTTTTCAAAAAAATCATCATTTTTGTAGGTGTTAAACTTTGTCCTTTCGCTCATTTCTTGTTGACTTGTTACCAAGATGCATTTAGCAAAAGTCCAATATTTTTGCTTTTTGCTATTGAAGTGTAGGCAAATCTTTTTTTGTATAAGTTTTTTCTGGCGCCATTTTGATTTGGTTATTAATGGTTTTCAAAAAATGGACAACAAGTTTTGGTCGTTACAAGTATTTGTAATCATTTAATTTTTATCGCCGTCTTTTCCTATTATGGTGTTCAAAGGTCTCATCGTCCCTCTAAGGTAGATTTTTAAAATTCACTTAGTAGTTTGTTGAACGATATGTTAATATGTTAATTTCTTATCTCTTTTTCATTTGGTAGACAATTAAGTGAGAAATGTAGATGAGAAGGGTCGGAACTTTACGTGCAAACGCACATTACCGAGCCTCCTTATTGTTGTTTAAATTTGAATTTTTGAAAAATTTTTTAACTATGTTTGAAAGGGAAAACAGAAATATTTTGCTTTTGGCGTATTACAAAACTCTCTGGTTTCCAGGTGTGTCGGCGACACGTATGATCAGCCACCCTTCACACCCTCCATCTGTGACGGTATTCTTACCAAGACCATCTGCATGAGTGCCAAACAGGAGGCGGGCATCCACTACAACCTGCATAACATGTATGGACACACTGAGGGCATCGCTACCAAACATGGACTGGAAACGGTAGGTGAATGAACAAAATCACACGAGAGGAAGGAGGAGAGGATGGGGGGTTAACTTTTGAGACTCAAAAATGCACATTTTTCTTTTCATCCTCGCCTAACAATGGAACGGAATTTGGAAATATTGAGGTATCAATTTTTCTTATTTTGAGAAAAATATTGAGTACAGGAGAAAAATAGCATGGAGAAAATTCAGAGTTTTTTTCTCGAAAACAAAAATTCGAAAAATATGACTGATTGAATTTGGAAAAGTCATGAAAAATAGAAATCTTTAACTTTCGACTGCTACCTAATTCATTTCTAGGTCATTGAGAAAATGGGCAAAACAGAATAGGAGGAACATATTTTGGGCAGAAAACTTTACAAGCGCTTAGTATTACTCAAAATTAGTTCGTTATGAAAACCATCTGTATGTCTGCTTTAGATCTTTCCTGACCACCGTAATGTGATAATAAGCAGGAGTACCTTCATGAGCAGTGGGAGGTATGTGGGTCACTGGACTGGGGACAACTTTGCCACCTGGGATGACCTCAAGTACAGCATCACAGCTGTCATCAACACAAACCTCTTCGGAATCAGCTTCACTGGTTAGATCAGTTACAATCCAATCCCGGGCCGAGGAATTTACCAAAAAATAACGGAGTAAAAAATAACAATTCAAAACATGTCAAGTCCGGGGTCAGGCGCTTCTAAACAAACTGCCGCATGTCAACCACTTCTTCCACTGCACAACATGACACTTAATTCTTTAATATATTTTATTTTTACGGCTTTCACCGGACTCAGCGCAAATCTTTCATTTTTGAAGCAATTTCTTGCATTGACACCTCGACCCCTAATTTGTTAGTTTGATATTTAAAGATTATTGCACGCCCTAACTTTGAAGCGCGGATGAATCTTCTCAAACATTTTTACCCTATCTTCTAAGTAGCCTGAATCAACTGGATGCGCGATTAGAACGATATTTGGTTGGCTTCAGTAACTTTTTGATTAAGTTAATCTGAGTTGCAAAAGGAACGAAAAGAGGAACTGAAGCGATTAATAAACTAGATTACTTTTGAGGACTGAATAATTGATAGGTTTCTCACTTTGAAATTGCGAGCACCCATTAATGGAAAATTTTTGTTACTCCCCTCAATGCATTAGATAATTTTCTTACCAATTAGCTCCAAAATTTTAAGATTATACTCGCTTGTTGTTCCAACCTCGACATTTACTTGGAGGTTATATAATTTATGCTACTCTGTTACGTAAAGTCGATTTTGGCCAATCGATATCTCTTGCGGAGAAATGCAATAGTGGTATCATTCAAAATCTTGTTAAATAAAAATCGATTGTTGAACAGTCCTTTCAGTTTCTCCCTCTCTCTCGCTTATAAGCTTAGATATCCTTTAACTTACATTAAAAACGTAAGGTAACAAAGATCTCACTAGATATTGCTGATGATAGTTACTTGTTTATCATGCAAATTAGCAACAAGATCTAGAATTGCACGTCAAAATAAATGAAAGTTATATATTTTGTGAACTATATATTTACTTTTTATGAGTCCTGTTTTGCTGTGTTACGAAAACCTTGCGGTAGTTATTTGTAATTTCCAGGCCTTATGTTCTATAGCTCCCGTGTTATTCCCATTTTCTTCTCATTTGACAGCAGGAATAATTTTAATTACCGAATCAGAATTTTTAATCAAAATAACACGTACCTTTTGGAGTATGGTTTACTGAAGAAATTTATTGATTTTTTTTTTCGTTTTTTTTCCCCAATTCAGTCCTGATTATGGCTCTTCTTTCAGTACCCATTGTGGTCATGAGAATCAGTCGCCGAAACAAAAGTTCTTCATTTCGGACTCAATATTTTTCAAAGCCGCTCTCTTGCATCAAAATGCAGAACTTTTTTTATCATTTTAAATTTATTTTGCAGTAAAATAAGTTTCAAAAGAAAAGTTAGTTGATATAACCATCTCTAATATTGAGAATCATTTGGTTGCAGTTCGTTTGATAATAAGATAGAACATTAAATTTATAAGTTTGAAAAAGCTTTTTATCCGGATTTTCCAAACTTTCCAATAAATGATAGAATTTTAAGCTACTATTCCATTTGTTTTTGGTATCATTGGTGCTGAAGGAACTTTAGCACGGAACACTTTTGCAATAGTTTTGTGAATGTATGTTATAATTTTTTCCCAGCTTCACTCTGATTTATCAAATTGTCAGTTATTTTTCTTGTCTGCTATCCACTCAAACAATTCCCCTCTTACCCCAATGAACAAACTAATTTTTTGACAGGACGCAACAACATTATTTTTTGGATTTACTGGTTAGAGGCTCCCAAATTTATTTCCAATTTAATGTCATCAGCTGAGAAGCAAAAACCTTTGGACTTTTCGCTGGAATAAAATGAAGACTGCTTTTAATAGTATTGGACAAATGTTCCATGATGAACCAAAAAGGCGGTGATTTTAAAAATAATTTCCGAAATCGTGAAACAGAATTTTGGTACTCGTCTATTGATTTTTCTTGCAGAACTTGATGGTCGGTAACTAACAAACAAATGAACAAACAAGTTTCCAGTTTTCTTGAAAAAACGAAACAAGGAGGCTCGGTAATATGTTTTTGCACATAGTGATCCGAACTCGCTCATCCAAATTTTTGACCTAATTATCTGACAAACGAGGAAGAGATCGCAAAATTTCCAAAATTCACATTGTTCGAAAACAATAAGTGAATGAAATCTTTTTTAAAAAATCAGTTTGAACTGAGACTTCTAAAGGAATATCAATGCTTCCTCAATAGAGGGCCAAAAAAACCTGCCAATAATGAGACCATAAGGTAAGACAAACCCCAAAATCAAAAACACCTTACTTAAACTTATGACAAAAGTTAATATCTATTTTTTCTAAAACATCAATAACGAAGTCAAAGTAGCATCAGGTAAAAGATAAAACTGAAGAAACAAGATTTCATTTCAATACAAAATATATGGGACAAGCATCTAATATAGGACAAGTTTTTTTTTAATAAAACAATAAATTTCAATATCATAAAAACCATAAGTTGTTAACTGAAATTATTAAATAGGTTCATTTATGTTTCCATATGAAGCCATTGAGATCTGTCATTTGCCAGATCAATCTTGTTGTACGACCACAAAAACACGACAAGTATCAGTAAACAATCGAAACAATCGACAATTTAAGTAAATATCGCGCGAAAACGATGTCGAAGCTGTTAAAGCCAAAAACTGTTAACTGAAATCATTTGATGATTACAATTGTCTTGTGTTTCAGCTTTCTCATCACGGTTGTTCCAACGTCCATCATTATTTTGATAATGTGACAAAAAAACAGAAAAGATTCTCAAAAATGGGCAGTTGTCTAAAAAATGAAAAAAAAAATTATGAAAACTTGTAGTATGAATGCCAAAAAAATAACTTTAATAGCATTAATAATAACTTGAAGACCAACATGAATCCCAGTGGACCATTCATTAGTGAGACTAGATCAAAAGCCTAAAAAATAACCACGAATTCAGGCAAAACTCAATATTTCACAAACATTTTCACGCAAACCCAGTTTTGAAGCCATTAAAATCGTGAGCTTTTCCCTGAAATTTTGATATATGTAATTAAATTTTATCTTCATGCATGGGATTTGTCAACAATTGAGCCTAATTTCAAATCATCTTAGTCTGTATTTGACTTAAAAAAACAAAAGGCGTTTTTTTTTTAAAAAAGCTCGCCCAATATTCTCTGAATAAATTTTACTTTTTAGAATCCACAACTAGATTAACTAACTTTGCCAATTGCTTTTCATCCCTTTAGAACACGTCAAAATGGTTCAATTTATAGCGAAATGGATTATTCGATTAATAATTCAAAAATAATTAATGCATTTTGGATAGTTATGGGGAGAAATTAGCGAAAACCTCAAAAAATTGCATTCTTTAACTCTGATACAAAACAAAGGTAAAATTAGTCCAACAGTTTCCCTACCTCTTTTAAAAACAACTAAATTGCGCTGAAGAAGGATATGTGATTCCTTTTTGATGCAAAAAAGCCGATTTTTGAAAAATTCATGCAACATTTTAGTCACGAAATTTGTCAAAAAGTTAGCAACACTTCTCTATCTTTAAAGCTACACTATCGGTAGCATTTAAAGCTCTTTAACAAATTTTTAACAAAAATTCCAGCGAAATTGCTAAAAATGTAAGCAAAAGCGATGAAAATCAGACGAATGTTCGCAAAACTTTTAACCTCGATAATTCCTCGGATTAAATAAAGTTTAAAAAATCTTTTTGATTTGATCTATTTTACTTGACGGGCATGGTACTCACAGCTGTCTACAATGAATTTATCGATCGGCTAAAATTGACTCAACAAACGAAACAAAGAACTTGTTGAGCATATAGTTCATCCCCCAATAAGATTTCGAAAAAATACTGAGAGGACTGCCGCTCCTGTGGCAAAATATTTTCTTTGTATAAATTAAAATTATAGACATCTGCACTGTTTATAGGAAAATCGGGCATTCTGCAATCTCGCATTGCAAAGATGTCATTTTAGAACTTGCACGTGGTGGCTGTTTCAAGGAAGGTCTATGGTGGTCGTCCCACAAGTTTAATATTTGGTTTCAGCGGTTTTTTCAAGATTTTTTGCGAGCGTCCTCCTTCTGGTAATATAGTTTTTCGTGTAGGTGCTGACGTGTGTGGATTCCTGGAGGATACGACAGAGGAGCTATGCACCCGTTGGATGCAGATGGGAGCATTCTACACGTTCTTCAGGAACCACAACGACATATCTGCCACAGACCAGGACCCAGCTGTGTTCTCAAGGTTTAGAACCATATATACTTCAATAGGGACGTCACAACCGAGACTACGGAGGTTTTCAAAGTCAAAACCGATAAGATGCAAAGAAGCATTCGTTAGTTAGAGTCCTCTAAGCTCTAATTCTTTAGCAGTATATGGAGTTAGCGGGTCTAGGAAATAAACCCCACGGAAAAAAACCCACTTAACTTTAGATAGGAAATAAACCCCCACGGAAAATAACCCCCACGGAAATAAACCCCCATTTTAAAATTGAATTTTGGTCCTGATAGTTTGTTCGGTTGTGATAGTTTCATATCAAGTCCCACGGGCCGCTGAGGCATGGCCATGGCCCGCAAGGCATGGCCAAAGGCGCTAAATGCGCAGTTCTTTAATAGTAAAGTGGGGTTTTATTTCCGTGGGGGTTTATTTCCGTGGGGGTTTATTTCCGCGGGGGTTTATTTCCTATCTAAAATGAAGTGGGTTTTTTTCCCGTGGGGGTTTCTTTCCGCAACCGGGAGTTAGCCAATACCACATGGGTTGCTACACATTTCAACAGGAGAAATGGGTTGAACAGAAGTCGAGAGAAAGTCTAGCCAAAGGTCGCACGAAAGTCTGATCAGACACCCAAAATCTGAACATGGTCGGAGCCTTGATCAACCTTTTCTAAAAAGCTAAATTGTGTAACTTTTTGTTATTACAGCGAAGCCCAGCAGCATATGAAGTACTACGCCCTTCTGAGATACCAGTACTTGCCCTACCTCTACTCTGAACTCTACACTGCCTCAACAGAGGGAACCACAGTATCCACAGCTCTCGCATTCGCATTCCCAGAAGATGAGAACACCCACCCTATCGACACTCAGTTCCTTTGGGGCAGCTCTATCATGGTAGTGCCCGTGCTGACTCAGGGTGCCACCCAGGTCGAAGCTTACTTCCCCAAAAATACTACTTGGTATGTATATGTTAAGGAATCAATCTAGTTTTTGAGTATTTATAAGCAATGTTTGCAACCAGCTTCAAAATATTTTTACGGATCTGACAAATGCCGAATCTGCTCATGACCGTACAAATAAATACATCCTTCTTTGGATCAACTGCTGTCATTACGACATGCTATTACCAAGCTTTGACCCCCCCCCCCCACACACACACACACACACACACACTCACACTCCGATCCATCTTTACACAGATCGTGTACTTTGGCGAGGGAAAAATATGAATATTGTTTCAGGTATGCTCTGGAGCAACCCTCTGAAGTGTACTACGGAGGCGCTTCCTACACCATTTCGGCCCCTCTCTCTAAACTGCCCCTCTTTGTTCAATCTGGATCCGTTATTGTGAGTCAGAAGCCAGAGATGACTCTAACTGCTGCCAGGAAGAATGCTCTCACCATGGAAATATTCATGCCGGTTGAGGAAAACGAAGGCTAGTAAAGTCAAAAGTTAATGAACACGTTCAGAAACTGATTTTCTATAACTGGCGGAGAGTTATGTATAGTAGAGTGATTCGTATAAACTGATGACCCCCCCCCCCCAAATATTTTTCTGGGAGCCATCTCTGGTTTCAAAAATAGCTGTAAAAACAACCATTGATTAATAAAGTTTTCTAACCGTAACATTTATTCTTCGCCATCATCATTTAAGCGTGTTCTGTTAATTTTAGGCAGTGGTCATTTGTTCTGGGACGACGGAGAAACTGTTCTGGGCAAAAAGAAGTTCACATACATCAAATTCCATTTCCACCGGTAATTTTCCCCCAAGAATATGTTCTTTATTTTGGCTAGCCATATTGTGTATAAACATTATGAACACTGAATTGAAGAAATCATATTAATGTAACAACGATGTTGAACACTTCAGTTTATGATTCTTTGAAAATGACATATTGGGGTATTTCTTTTACGAGTTTGTTTGTTTAATGGCTTGTTTTAGGATCATGGGAAAGCAGAGTGGGTGGGTGCTGCAGACAGAGATAGTGAGTGACACACACAAGGATATGCCTATTCTGGACATGGTCAAGGTCAGTTCCCTTCCGTAATCTTTCAGATAGCCTTCCCTGTTTTGGTTCCGAAAAATCGATAGAATGCCAAAAATTTTTTGAATGAATTTTTTTTTGGAAAGCTTTTTTGAACACTAAATTCCCTTGAAAAGATATTTTTGAAGATCTAAACGTCTGGAAAAAAGCGCAACATTTAGAATTTCCTCCAGATTATTTGACAATGCAATGTTTCCCAAATAAAAAGTGACGAAAAGGTACGAACATTTTGTGAATTCTCTTCTTCTGTATCTAATGGTAATAACACAAATGATTCAGCTAAAAAAATCTTCAAAAAAATCAAGCAATTTAAAGTATGTGCCTGTTTCAAGACACCAAAGGAAAATTTTTATTGGAAATTTTTATAGGGAAATTGCTCAACGCAAATATTTTTGTTCTTATGCTTTGTAATTCAGACAAAATGACCAAAATCTTTCCATTACTATCAACCAATTTTTTATGATTTATGGAATTTTGTAACTCAATGTAAAAATTTATTCAGAAAACTTGGATTACTTTATATGTGCATTTGTTTTACACTTTTTTGCATTATCGCGTTTTTGACGTGCGGGTCTCGTTTTTGCTACAAACTGTACTGCACGGCAATTTTACGCAATGAGAGCCGGGAAAACTTAAATCGTTATGTACCATAGCCTTAAATTTCTCCTATGGCATGGTATTAATGCTTTTGAACTTTTAAGACACTAGAAATCGTACCCGAATTTACTACTTCCTGTTCTTCCTTTTGTCCTCAAGTTTCAAGGTTTTTTTTCATTTTTTTAAATTATCGTCAATTTAACTTTCAGTTTTAGTTGTCATTTCAAAGTTAGTCATTTTTCTGGCGAATGCAAAGTAAGCCAATAGGCAAGCAAGCCGACAGAAAAGCAAGCCGAAAGTTATGTAATAGTTATGTAACCTATCAGAAAAAATACATTGTCAGCCGTTACAATCAATACTGCCCGTAGTATTATAGTGCATAATGTAATCCAATGCACCAAAGAAACAAAAATGCGTCAATTTTTAGACATCTAGTGGGTACGGGCCTCAGCAGACCGCTGTCCATGGTCATGCTTCTCATCCGCAGTGGGATGTAATGGGGCCAGGGGCAACTTAAAATACGGGTATCCGAAAATTTTTCGGCTTACTTGACCTCATTTTCAAAATTCGGCTTGCTTGCCTATGGGTTTGCTTGACCGCCACCCATTTTTCTTGCTATTCGTCATTTGCTATTCCTAAATTGGAATAATTTAGCTGCTCTGATTTTCAATGTTCTATAGAACTCGAGTCATATGGATATTTGGATCTTGAAACACTATATAAATTGTTAGATCTTGCTTGAGACAGTGGTACGAAACATGAGCAGAAACGATGCAAACTGTAGATTAATAGAAACAAGGCTGCACAATTTGCTGTAAGACAAAAAACAACGGGTAGCGAACAGAACCTCGGGTTTTTTTCTAATCTGGAAGTTGGACAACCAGTTCCTAGAAGAGAAGCAGCATAAGAAACTAAACTGGCCAAAGAAACAAAAAGAAAAAAACAATCCAAGAAAAACTTCGCCGGTCTCTACAATGTGCTGACACCCGAACTCACCCTTAAAAAATCCGACGAACAACCAAAGTTAAAAAAAAACCCCGGAAGGCAAGAGTTCAGTATCCAAAACCGCGCATTTAATTAAATTGGGGACAAAAATTTTTAAAGACACGGAGTTAGTACACTACGCAAAACCCCGTCAAAAAATTTCTACCGTAAATACAACTGAAAAGAAGATTGCAATTTATGCACGGGACATCAGAAAGAAACTCGAAGGAGGAACAACGATAAAGCATAAAGAGGTGAAGCAACCTGAGTTTCTTCACTATATTCGACTGTGTCCGGCACTTAGCGAATTTGTCTACCCACGAAGCATGACGAACCACCAGCAATCGTACCTTATGTAAATAGCAAAGAACAACAAGAAACAAGCGCACAGTTAAGCATAAACTATATATTCACGAATACATGCACAGTTAAACATACATCATATCAACCCCACCAACAAAACGAAACAAAAAGAAACGGCAGTAGCAACACAATCAAGACAAATCACATGCATAAGAACATCACCATTAACCACTGAGTGGGACACGTCCAACGAATCGACAGCCACCTTCCTAACAACCCTGCCCTACTGAGCTTTTCATATAAATCACCTTTATGCCGGAACCAATGGCGATTAATTCAGCAAAAACAACATGTAAATAAGCCAAGGGGGAACGTAACCAACACATAAGACACTTTATCGAAAAATTTTGATGTGCCAGAATCAAATACTGAAGTTCGTCCCTGCTCACCAACTCAAGCATTCCCGATTCAGATGCCCCAATATTGAATTTTTTTTCGACCCAAGAATTTTAATTGACAATTAACTTGGTTAAGATAACGGTGGTTATCAATACAACAGATCAAAAATTTTTGAATCTCATTTCATCAGCGGTTTTTATTTTTCCACACGTAAAATGTTTGTTTTTATTCTCCCCACTTTGGTCAGGTACGAATAGAAATAGTGTAACGGAAATAGTTTCTTTACCTCTGCCTCTCTACCTCAGCCTTATAACTCTCGTTTTCTAACTTCCTCGCGTTATTGAACTTGAAGTGAGCACAAGTCCCCTCCTGTTGGATGACATTGCTTAAGAAAAAACTCCCCTCTCATTGGGTGAGTTCAATAATGACTCTGGGCGTGTTTCTAACTCATCAATAGATTGATTCAACCCAACACAGGCGTCGAGGAATAGTTATATTCGTATTGAGTATCACGTAATCAAGTTGCTAATCATCAGACAAGTTCAACTAATTACTGAGTTCAACTACGGAGATCGGGACAACAGCATAGTAGCTGATCCTCGTATAATGAAAACAAAAAGTGACTGAACTGCTCTATTGAAGGCAATGGAATGTCCCGCTAACTGATATCTGCTAACAACGACATGCGCAGTAAGGCCTTCTTCAGAAGCCTCGACAGACCATTCAGAACTTCGATTGCCAGAGGGAGGAAAAATTCCTTTTTGAGCGCAGCTCTTTTCATACTAAGCATATTTTCGATCTTCAAGAGCTTCAATTGCATAGCCAGTTTCCTCTGCCGCATGAGAAATAATGTTCGGTTGCAGAAAGGAAGTCAAGGTTATGTCTAGAGCAGCAGATTGGCCAGAATTCCAAGAAGGCAGATAGAGATCTCCTGGCGTGAGTTATTTTCCACAATGAGATTGCGTTTTTCAATTACTGGGGACAAATTAGCTACTGAACAGGCGGCTAAATGATCGCGAATTCTATCGTGCCTTGAAATTGCATCTCACCTTCCATGGCAGGCAACTGCATGGTCACGAAATGTATCCAATGTATCGGACCTGCAATAAGGACATTTTCTTTCTTGCTCATAAACCGCAATTCCGAGCCTTTACTTGACATGAAATTCTTTAGCCAAAAGGTGTAGAACTAGAGCGGGAATCGGAGGCGCAGCAATCCACGCACCAGAATGAGGCAAGCATAGTGATTGGACTCTTGCTTTTTCTGAATGTAATTAAAACTCATTCAAACTTCAGATGAATTTCATTAGGTATCTCGAAATTAGCTATGATAACTAACATTAGTTTTTTTAATAAATTTATTTTTATCTTTCGTTTCGTTTTATTACGTTTATTATCCGGACGGAAAGAAATGTTGTGCACTACTAGGAAATGTCCATAACTTAATTTTTGCTTTTGTTGCTTCTGTCTTCCAATTTCAGTGTTTTTCCATTTATTAATCATATTCCATTGGAACTTCTTTTTCCGTTGTCATTCTTACTTTAGTCATTCGCCTTTTAAGTGATGCTCTTCGAAAATTGGTATCTTTTACCTGCTTTGAGGTGAATTTGTTTATATGTCTGTTCATCAGTCTCCTCATGGTTTTTTTTTGTTTTGGGTGATCTACCTGTGGTCTGATTGCGCACATTCTACCAGTGATCTTTCTCGGGTCCTTCAACTTTAGTTGTCAATTTTTAAACTCAGTATTATGGGTTGAATACGATAATTTGATATCAGATAAAACTAAAAGGCAAATCGCGTCGCGAATCCACTAAAACAAATTAAATTCCATTTCGCACCCCAAAATCCAAAATCTCTCAAATACAAGAATTTTTTTTTGGCATCACGAAATCCAGAATAAAGTATCGCAAAGTTCCGATGACACATTATATACCCTAACCAAAAGGTTTGCGTTCCTACGTTTCAACGTTCAAATGAAATGCTAATTTTATTAACCCGTAAATTACCTGTTTTTTGGCTAAAGTTTTCTGGTTTCCGTCCGCCGATATTCTCAAATATTTTTCGAGTGATTTTATATTTAAAAATTGAAGTATAATCTCATACACTTGAAGTTATTATCATGCTTATTTTCTTGAATCTTCAGTCGCCTTTTTTATCAATAGCTTTTATTTATCTTGTGAAAATTACACCGTTTATTTTTTATAGTTCGTTGTTGTCCCTGGGTTTGCAGCAATTTGTTAGCATTTTCACCGCATCCACTGCCACTTGTTCAGTTTTTTTGCCGAACGAGGACCAAACCTCAACTCGAATGCAAACATTTATGGAAACTGTTTATTTAGGTGCATGGCCTGGAAACCTCTGTTTCCGTCTATGTGGACCAGTTTACTAAAGAGTCGGATAAATACAGAGAACAGTCGAGTGGAGCCCTCGTGGTGGAGAAACTGGGAATTGACCTTAGGAAGAAGCTTAACATATTCTTCTTCTTCGAATAGAACATTGCTGACATCAGGGAATTATCGGTAAAGAAAGATGAAAACTTCATTTACTCTGAACACTATTAAAAAAACCTATCATAAATTATGAAATTATAAATGCGATGATGTAGTCTGCAGCATTTTCTATTTAAATTTGAAATTCCAATATTAATTGTTGTATTCTGTAGTTTTTCGGTGAATAAAATGGAGCCTAACAATTGAAGGGAAAATCAGCCTTCACACAGATGTGCATGCCAACTTTCATTCTCTAAATGTCATTCAATCACTTTTTATCATTTAATCACAATAATTTAAAAAAGTAAGTTTTTCAGTAATAGTTTTTGAGTAATATCAGAAGATTCTGACCCCTCGCTATGAATTCTGAATCTGAGAAAAGCTGTCATGAAAGTTTTTTATTTTGATAAAATAAAGAGGATCGGTAGTGTGCGTCCACAAAAAATTTTTCAATCCATCAAGTAAGAAAGGCACAATGATAAGTCCTGAATTGTGATACAAAAGATTGAAAAAATTTAAGAAGCGAAACATAGATTAAACAGCATTTACAATTACATCGACAAAAGTAAACAAAATTTTACTAAAACCTAAAAAAATGTTTTGCAGTTTGAACGAAAAACGGGGGAGCTCGGACCACTGAACAGAATCAATATATTACTGTTTGAAAGTCGAAGAAACCTCTCATCCATGAAACATAAGCAAAACGGAAAACAGCGTGAATTTAATCCTTTTTAAAAAGCAAAAGAGTAGACACAAAGTCATCAAATCGTGTGTCAAAAAACTAAGCTTTTAAATAGAATCAATTTTGTCTCCATAAAAAACCAACGCTATTTTTCTCTCTGTGTATATTCACTTGGACTAAGTAACAAGAAACCGGAAAACGTAACAACAATAGGAGGACTAACAATATTCCTGATCATTGCTACTAATGCTCCTAAATTAAACAAAAATATCAGCTATAATACTGAAACTGCGAAAAAGATAACAAACTTAAACTAAAAAATATTATAGTTCTGTCATTAGTTAGACTAATTACAACGAAGCAGAAGAACGAAAAGCAAAACCCATAGTAAAAAAATTACAAAGGTTTTCCAATACAACTAACGTGGAAACGGTTAGAACTGTTAAAAAATTAGTTAATCAATAAATAGCAATTAGATTTCATTAGAAAGCCAATAAAAACTGATATTAATTGCAAAAAATAGCAGGCAGTTAGAAAAAACAGCAGTACAAAAAGCGACGAAACAAAAGATCTCGGAAGGGAGCATATGCTAACAAACTGTTTTCTTTACCAATCCTTGTTTGATTGTCCAAAATGTGCAGAACATTAGAAAAGAGAATGTTTTGATCCGAAGTTATTTGTTAAATTTCTTTAATCACGGAAAACTGCACTCAAAGATTTTAAAAAAGGTATTTAAGATGCTGTTAACAATGCCTAGAATTGTTGAAAATTAAATGAAAGGTCGAATAGAGTATTACAATACAAAAAGCTTTAGCTAAGCGACACTATTTTATTTTTATAAGGCACAAAAAAGAGTTGGAAAAGTAAAGTTATTCAAAATTTTCTGGTCTGAAATTTTCTCAAATTTTCAAATGATTAACAAAGTACATGGAAAGTTAATGCGATTTCCGAGTACAAGTAAAACGTAATATTTACGGCATTTTTTGACAAAAAACGCAACATTTTATTTCGAGGATTCTAATTAAACTCTGATAATTCTTTCCGAGTCTCCTGAATGTCACATGTAAAATGCAATAGCGTATAGTTTTTTGATGCGCCCAGGTTTTTTTGCCGGAAATTTAATAAATTTTATGAAAAAATCAGCTCAATTTTTAAAAGTTTTTAGCTTCTTACCCAAAAACACAATCTGATAATCGTTAGTTAAGTCAACAGTGAAACAGTTTCTAACACCAGAATGTATAGTTTTGAATAATATAATCACTTTTTATTTAAGTCATTTTTAATCATTTCGGATCATTTCGGATTATTTTATATTTGAAAAGTGAGAACGCGATTGATATTCAACGCACCAAAAGGTCCCCGTTCAAAATCACCAAATCAGATTGTTTAACACCAGTAAAGGTGTAAATGCTTAAGCTAGATTTCGAAAGCGCTCAAAAACCGTCAGCCTCAAAAAAAAGGCTTAAAAACGCTTGTCCTAGAATATAATTTTTAAAAAAGGTTCATTTCTTTCGTTTAAAAAATGATCAGAAACGATAGTTTCTTAGGTTTAAAAAAACACTCAAAAACCAACACTTCTTATGTCGAAAAAACTATCAAAAACGCTGAAGCTGGTAAAAAAAACAGAAGTGCTTTGAGCAATTGTCTTTAAACATACAGCTTATAAAGTGTCAGTTTTTAATGTTTTTGGGCAAAATTTCAACTGGGGTCAACACAATAGCGGTTTCAGCTTGAAAAATTGTTTTTTAAAACAATGCATTTTTGTAGTAAGGGTATGTTTTTATTTTGTGGCAAAATGAGCTGCCATATTTTGGGTTTTGTATGTAATAGAAGTCGAAGCTTGTGGCAATCAGTCATTGCATAAAACAGGCTCAAAAATGCTTAAGAAGAACTTTATACCACTATGTCAGTAAACATAATGAAATGAAGGTATTACAGTTGACGGATGTATAATCCACCCAAAATAAAATGATATGATTAAAAATTCTGAATTATGAAAATTATTCAACAAACAGAACTTTCGAAAAAGGGTTCCAAAAGTTCAAGATGAGAAAATACTCATAAGAGAGCGCTACAAGCAATATTTGCCAAGAACATTAAATTTGATGGCTGAGAATTCGAAGCTGAACGATGCCTTTTGGCAAATTTTGGCAAATTGACTTTTACAAAAGAGCGCGAATGTTGAACAAAAGAAACGAAAACAACAGTTGCAATATATGCGGTAATTACCTCAAAGTACTCAATTTATTGTCCGAAGCAAAAAGTTCAAAAGTTGTGAATAAAATTTACAGTTTCTTTATTTAATGTCAGTTATAGACTAAACGTACAAAAATATTTGAAAAAAATAGTTTAACAGTATCAACTGATAACAGAAGTTTTTCCGGTGTTGTTTATCCGGTGTTAGATTGATTTTACTTCTTGTAGGTCTGTACCTCGGGTGAGATTGGTCTTTGTTTATCGACAGTCTTTGCTTATTTCTCAATCAAGAACTTGGTGTTGATTATGTGCACATTAAAATTTGTACCGATTTTCTATTTTTTCATCATCAAGTAAAAAAAATAGAAAAATAGAGATCAAGCAGAGATAAACTATGTTGCTAAAATGATGTTTTTTTCAAATGTTCCATATAGTAACAAATAATGAAAATGAAAATCTATTTTTACTTCAATTTTTGATTAACACAAATTTTAACTAAAAAGCGCAACTCATGTTGTGGCGTGATAACCGAGAGGTAAGGTGTGTGGTTTACACGCCAAGGATTGAGAGTTCAATCCCCTGCCTCCGTGAAGCTGACTGTGTGAGGTTGAGCTCTTACTTAACCATAGCTTCAGGTTGATCATAGCCTGACCAATGTTGGCTGCAATGATGGTACCACCTGAAAGTTTCAGACGCAAAAGAAAGTGGCTATAGTCACCAAAAAAGAGCAATGCTGCTCATGAAAAGATCAGTCTCAAATGTGGGGAATAATAAGAAAAAGGTCAGTTGAAAACAGGCTTCTGTTGGCCTAATGCTGTTCCGCTGCGATCACGCAGAAACTACAATTATTATTATTATTATTATGTTGTAATAATTTCTCACCTGAATGAATTGACCTCAACATTTAACTTGTTTCGGTTAAAATAATCGGAAAAAGTCAAAAAGACACAAAAATTGAGAACTGTTTTCTCTAGAAATTTCGAAATTAATCTTAATAAAAAATATTTTAAACGTTGCTCCAAACCTAAAATATCCTGATGTGAATTCTTATGTGTTGAACACGCATGAAGCAATTGAAAACTGCTAGAGGAAAAGTTTGAATACAGAAAGGAAAATAAAAGACCAGAAACAATTTCAACACTCTTAACTATTGAGCCAGATCAATACTCTAGATCTCCGAGAGCTAAAAAAAATATTACATCAGAGTTTTAGCTTTATTAATTTTTGGCTTTGATTACTAAAAAATTGGCTCTTTAAAAAGAAGTTGTGAATTAACCAATAAACACCAGAACGAACGTATGAACAAAAAATAATCTATACTAATTTGCTAATTACCGAAGTCCGAACAAAAGTTAAGGAAAGCAGGAAAGAAACCTAAATTTTTTGTAAACTTTGTAAAATATTATAGTGGGTGCTGTTATCAAAACAAAAAAGTGCTCGTTATATCATAGCAAACTATGGCTGAGAAACTGTATCTTAGTGAAGCTGCAATTGGGCGTTGTTGTATGTGTTGTTGTTGACTGTATCATTTTTTAAACGATGTATTTAAGATATACTTTTCTGCGGTAAAATGACTGCGTGGCAGTGTTATGCGGCAAAAAATTCTAGAAAACATAATCCGGTAGTAACATCAGATTTCTATAGTTATATATTACTAAAGTATTGAACGTTACGGACTAACGTCGGGCGAATATTGTTCTTAAACGTTGCCTTTGGTTTTACCCTTTGGGTGGACCGGGATGTGTGTTGGGGGCTGGGTGGAGTGACTGACAGGGGTCAAACTCTAACAAGTCGAAGTCTAAGATTGAGAACCTCCCCTTCATACCATGAGTTGACTCTTCAAAGCAAATTTGATGAATTACATACTCAGAGACTAGAAAGCCGTAATGATGAAAGACGACTTAATGCTCTCCGAGTGTTACCCGTTTGTCCCGTTTTTGAGGACGAAAAGTCAAGGGTAATTAGAAAAAAAGTCAAGCAAAATATCGCATTAAAATTCCACATATACTAATTTAATTGCTACAAACTTTGGTTGAGAGCAAATGAAAATGCATCAACAAATAATTTAAAAAAGTGAATCAGTAACAAACAAATAATAGAAAATATCTGCTTTTCTGGTTCTCTGTACTGCCTTTAAAAGTTTAAAAGGTCGTTAATGGTTTAAAGTGTCCAATAGGAATTTTTCATTATTTGCGTTATCATTTAGATATTGTTATCAACCAGTAGATAAAAAAGATGGTTTGTTTTTGTTATCAAAGCATTATGTGCAATTTATCACAGGAAGCAAAAAAAATTGGTATTTTTAGGTCAAAGAGTGCTCAAACGACCCAGTACCTTTAAGTAGATGATTGATCAGAGGAAAGTGAGTAGTAAGACACGACTCATTGAGAAGTACATCAGTCCTAATATATTTGTTACAAATTTTGTTTGCGCGCAATTAAACATACAGCATTTAAGTAAACGTATCCAGAAAAGCTTTTAAGGGGTGAAAAAATATTTCAACAATGGAGGGGTTCAAATTTCAGATATCCATATGCCAGTTAATACACGTAACCCTCAGCGATACTGCCTTTGCGATCTCCAACTTTGCGATCACGCAAAAAGCAACAAATCAGGCGAGAAATCAGATCATTGCAGCGAAAGCATGTTCCATAACACAACGAGTCAATCGACAAAACGAAAACCAAGGTTACCACAATATAGGTACGCTGAGCTTCGCAGCTATAACGAAAATTACAGCTTACTCTTACTAGTTCTAACAAAAAGTAATCTGAATGTCTAGCATCTGACGTTTAGCATCTGACAGCTAATGCTTCCTGTTCTTAGCCTTCACCCAAAAAAATAGGTTATATAAATGTCAACGGTAACAAATATATTTTTCTACAATTCAATGATTACAGTGCGTTGTCATGTACATATTGGCTCTATTAGAGATATTGGATTCTAATTATAAAATGACTTTTAATTATCTCCTAATCGCCGGAATTCGCATATGTTGCTGATTTGATAGCATAGTACGAACACTCTTGCGTATGTAATAATAAATGCACAAAGTCGGCAAAGATAAAAGCGTAAGCGAAATCCGTTTCAAAACGCTCTTGCCCATGTTTCCGCATTATAAAACGGAACTCACAAATTCGAATGAAGTTAATTGCGTATTAAGTATGGCGATAACTGCATAGAAGCGGACAGTACTGATAGAGTTCACAGAAAATGTCACCGTTGTGGCTTGGTCATTTGATGACAGCTTTTCACCCACGACAGATTATTCTTAATCATTAAACTTTGAATTAAATTTAATATCTCATGGAAGGTGTTTATGCTCGAAGTTTTTGCCCATTCTGACAGCAAGCAGAGCTTTCAACCAAAACCGACTCACGTTCAATACTCGATGATTAATTACATAATTGATGGTGCTCGATGGTATAAGTTTAAATACATACATGAAGTCAATAAATTTAAGTTTTCAAAATTAACAGCGCTTAGCATCTGACGTGTTAGAACATCGTGCAACAACTCATATTTCTGCTCCTTCCTGTACGCTCAAATCGATAGTCAGAAATTTAATCTGCGGATGTTAGTTGACTTCATCTAAAAACAAAAACCCCTAACATCGGAAGAATTGCTCTCGAACGACTAGTGGGAGCTCTAATCTATTGCAGCCTGTTTTAGTCGTGGGTGGTGGGATAACTAAATCACTGGGTTGGCTTCCTTATATACCACTATATTCACGAAAAAAATTCAGTGAAAAAAAACCAATTTCGGCGCACTTTTTCAGTTGACTTTTATAGCAGTGAACGGCCGCCACTTGAGTTCAGCTGCTGACACTTGTGAATGAGAGAGAAGTTTCGATCACGCAAACGATAAGACCAACATGCTTACGATAATTAAACGCCATTTTCAGCCGCATACTACTCATAGACCATTCGCCAAAGACGTTCCCACTCATGCGACCCACTACAACTCAACTTTTATACGTGGCAAAATTGGTGAAACTCGGCTAATTGTAACCCTGCAAACAGAATAGATCTTGGGACATAAAATGATTTATTAACGTTTAAAATGAATTGCAAATTTGTGCAACAAAACATCCATATTTTCTAAATCTGACTCACTGCTAGAGGTGTTTGATAGAAAAGGAAACTTCTCACCAAAAATTATTACAAGTATACAATAACTGACGACTGCTTAAAGGTCACAAACTATTCAAAACAAGTGAGAAATTTGATAGCAGACCAAAATCTTATCATTCACATGCGAGATATAATTATTTGAAATTGAAAAAGAAGCGCCTAGCATTACTCTACAAATAACACGATATCAATTTCCACAATATAAAATTATCATACTTACTCAAAATGTACTTTTTAGCTCCAAGTTTAAGGTAGGTCAAATTTCATTCATTCAATATAGTATATGTTCGTTTGTATTATGTAGCAATCAATTTTAACAAAGATAAATTATAAACTTTTGATATAAAACTGAAAAAATATGGGTTGTCTCAGCCCTATGTTTTTTTACTAGGACAGAAAATTTATCAAAATATGCAGACTGTAGTCATAATAAATCTACTGCGTTGGAATTCTAGACAGCAATCTCTTCGAATTCACCAAACAAATCAGAACAAGGCGTGTCTAGCTCAAAGAACAACTTAAAGAAGGCAGAAAAGGTTACAGCATCATAACCAACAGAACAACTCAACAAAACAAAAATAGGGTTAGTACAAATATCAACATGAACTGCTTCCTATCTTTTCCACTTTGTACAATTCTTATAATGGAGGTTAAAACTATCAACTATTCCCAAACATCATATGATGGTCAAACATCATATGATGGTCAAACATCATATGCACAAATTGGAACCATTCAGTCATAATTTATAACTTGAAACAAATCGTAAATCGAGAAAAAAAACCCGTAAATTTGATATCCCGTACCCTATCAAAAGACTCTGCTATTTACAGAAATTGCTGATCTTTGCCTCTTAAATCTTGACTATCATATCAAAACCTTGGCCATCGTTATTTTCTGCTCGCATTAAAAATGATTGACTATAGCATGATAAATGTATGTTAACGTTGCAAGTTCCCTTATCTTTTAAAATATTAAAATGGCAATTTTATAGTGGAATACACGGGGATACTTTCTTTTAAACAGGAGTGACGTATCTCTATTATCAATGACCGAGGAAGCAGTTCAGAGAATAACTACCACAAGTAGCCACAAGGATGCTTATTTGTAAACAATGGATGTCAAGAGATGACCCATCATAGGACAGTATTATCAACTTCGGAACCTTCGTTTAAGAAACACAAATTTAACTCCAAGAAAAAATTTTATATTAGGACACTGTTGAAATTTGTACAAATAATATTAATCCCCTAATTTCATTATGTGAAAAATTGAGAGTAGTTAAGATCTCTTTATGCTTTTGAAATAGTCCGCATTTGAGTTTGCCCATCTGTAAATTAAATATTTTCAATACAAGTTGATAATACGTCCCTTAACATTTTTACGACAAAAATAAATTTGATAGAAATCAATACAGTACAGTTTTCTTCTATCACCACCGTCAACTAAAATGTTACAGCTAAACTAAATTCAGAAACGCTTTCCAGTTGCCATTTTTCGTCAATAATTTACTTAAAGCCCCCTCTCTCTTAAGCTAAATTTGCATTTGCTTGAACGCAATTAACAAATTTAAGTGAGTGTTCTATTTGAGTACGAATACAATCTGTTATATATCTTCAACGGTGGAGTAAATGGTGGCGGTTTCAAAGAAAACGATTGTAGAAAGCATTTTGTAATTGTTTGTACCTTTGTAGATTCAGCATCATATTTGGGCTAGTTGGTATTATTTTTTATTGTTACAACTTATAATTCTTGGTTAGTTGATTAAACTATGGATGTTTCTAATGGTAAGTCTATGACATTTGCGTAGTCGTTGTTGCTGCTACTGTTATTCATTTTGTTCCGTTTGAAGGTGGAAAAGGCGGAGTTATCTTGGGATGTTCCACCGGGTGGTAGGTCATGGATGGGCGACTCCAGATTGTTAGTGAAAGAGATTGCGTCCTGCTGGGCCTAGAACGATAGCCTAGTGTAAAGAGCTCAGAACCAAACATTCTAAACATAACCGACTAACGTTGGGCGAATTGCTCTCAAACGACCGGCGAGCGGTTGGCTTCATCAGTAGCTAGCCACGGTTTAGTGAGGCTAGCTTTAGCTTGATTCGACTCTGCAACTTTTAGTATTCTAGCCTTGTTAGTGAATAAATAAAAAATCTGATATTTTAAAAATTTGCAAAATATTGCAAAATTTGAAAGAAAAGCATCAAAATTTCACCGTGAAAAGGTTCAAAACTATTTTTGTCTCTGGAGTTATGTCAAATAACCCATCTGCTAGACTTGAAAAGCTTCGTTGGCCAGTAATGATCGTTAAACTCAGAAAAGGATCGCAAATTTCAACAAAATCTTGCAAAACTTCAAGATATTAAAACCTTCAAAACCATTTCATGGTCTCAAGAGACCATCCAGTAACTCCATTTCAAGCTTTAAATAGTTTCACTGGCTCATAAAGATCCATAAACTTGGAACATAAAAACTTTCCAAAATTTTGAAATAAATTTTATCAAAAAAATTGTCATTAAAATATTGACAACCATTCCATTAACTCTCGAAACTATTCGACAGCTCTGCATCAAACCCTGTAGGAGGTCCCTAAGACCCTGGTGCCGGAAAAAATGATAAAAAATCAAAAAGATTCAAAAAACTTTAAAAAATTGCAAATAATTTTTAAAAATTGCTCATATTAAAATCTTAAAAACATTCCATATAATCTAGAAGCTATACAGTCACCTATAACTAAACACTAGAGGAGCATATGTAGCTCTTGAGGTAGAGAAACCTAAAACCCGACAAAAATTTTCAGAAAACTTCAGAAAAAAATGCATTTAATAAACGATTAATTATTTATGTAATAATTTAGCAATTAATAAACATAAAGACAATAATAATCAAATAATAAAATGAAATAATGAGACAACACAAACATGATGAAAATTGTTTAGAGCGACATAAAGTATTACAATTTAGATCAAATCAGAACATACCCGGCAGATTGCCGGCAAATAGCCGCCGTTGATTCCAATAAGCATGATTGGGATTGAAAGAATAGAAGATATTGAAAAAAAGATTTTTGTACAAAAACGTTTCTTAAGTCCGATTTATTTTGATGGCATTTCGTAGTTGAACATAACGTACTTCTGTTTCTTAGAGAGAGGCTACAGGGGCTACTATCAATGCCAACAAGCATTAGAGATGGTAACTAAGACTTACAGGAACGACGTTCAAATAGCGGGCATCTAAAATTGGGCTTTATGGGTTTATCCGTTTCTACTTCTGACTTCAATTTTTTATACTGTGCTTTGCTGAGCAGCTGATGTTCAAAATCACTTTTTGCAGAATGAGAGAAGAGAGAAACTAGCCTAGAGAAGTCAAAAAGATATCACGCAAAAAGTTGAAAAAGCGGCAAAATGAGGTCAAGCGAAACATTTTTTTATTCGACGAAGTAAAAAAAATAGCAGCGCTATAATAGCCGGCTTAGAAGATGAGGGCGGCTATTAATCACACAATTGAAATGTAATTTAAGAGCTCTTTCATTCTTTAATGCACTAAACAAAACTTGAAAGGGGCACGTACAAGTTTTAAAAAGCTAGATGTCTGCAATGCCAGGTTTTCCTATACATAGTTCCAAATTTCAACACTTGCAAGTTGCGACTTTCAAGCAAGGCTATTTGACTGTTCTAGTACTTTCGCGTTTCTCAACGAGTGGCAGATTTTCTCATTAATTGACTTCTTCACAGTCTCATAACCTAGTCGATAGCAAAAAAGTCACGTGGAAAAAGCAAAAAGATGTCAAAAAGTAAATATACCCGGCAGATTGCCGGAAAATAGCCGCCGTTGATTCCCATAACTCTATTGGGATTGAAAGAAAAGAAAATATCAACAAAAATTGATTTTTGCATAAAAACATTTTTAAGTGCGATTTATTTTGATGTCAATTCGTAATTAAACATACTCCTGTCTCTCAGTAAGAGACTATAGGGTCTAATATTAATAGCAATAAGCATTATAGATAGTAACTAATACCTATGAGAACAAATTTCAAATACCGGGCGTCTAAAAATGGGCTTTATGGGTTTATCCCGTTTCTATTTCTGACTTTGATTTTTTTATACTGACTCTCTTCATTTTGAATTGCTTTGCTGAGCAGCTGCTGTTTAAAAGGACTTTGAGGAGAATTACAGAAGAGTGAAACTAGCCTAAAGATTTCCACGCAAAATGTCGAAAAAGCGGCAAAATGGGTAAAGCGGAAAAAATTTGACGAAGTAAAAAAAGGAGCGCTATAAGAGCCGGCTGAGAAGATGAGGGCGGCTATTAATTAAAGAAATTTAAACATTTATTCCCAGAACACAAACGACTAGCGTCGGAGCGACTTGCTCTCAAACGACCGGAGAAAGGTTGGCTTTGTCAGTAGCTATCTACGGTTTAGTGAGGCTAGCTTTAGCTTAATTGAAGGGGGTGTGACGTGAGCGCAGCGGGGGGGGGGGGGGGGGGCATCGCGCGGGGGGGGGGGTCTAAAACCGCCCATCACACCATAAGAAGTCAAAAGCAACAAACGAAAAATCGGTCAAGCGAAATATCGCATAAAGAAGACCGACAGGACTAAAAGAATTGCTCCAAACTTCGTTTGAGAGCAATTAATCAACAAAGCTATTGAACATCAACGACAATGGAGTGGCATGGCTCAGGCCCTTGGTTCATCTAGTTTAAATGGAGCTATCCTAACCCAAGCTAATTGAGGCTGGCCTCGCCGTAAGCCCCCACACCAAGAGGGGGAGTAGTATTAGCAACTTTCAAAGGTCTCAGAGAGAGTCAGATACACAGCAATTTAATGCCCACGGGCTTTAAGAATTTATACTGGTTTTGAGGACCAAATGTCAAATCGGTTAGACGAAAAACGAGCCAAAAATTGCGTTAAAAGACCAACAAGACCCAAATGACCGCTACATATTTCTTTTAGGAGCCATTAAAACACTTGGTTAATGCAGTTAGGCGTCTTAAATGGGCTGACCTGAGGCGAGTTCGGGTGGTGCGGTCGGAGTGATCCATAGCCTTGGCCACCTCCTCCCCCACTGCTGTCAACTCTATTGTGCATAGATCGGCGACTGTTTGCTCCTCCATCATCGTACCCACTAGAGTTGCCATTGGTTAGCGACGTCTAAAATAAACAAACATGAATCAATCCCAACTCAACAAACATTCCGGTTATGTTTGACAATTTTTTCATCATGATTAGGGTAAATAGCCATTGCTTACCCCTGTGACCTACGTTGTTATTAAAAAAGTTCAAGATAAAAGAAAAACCAAAACTGATATCCTAAATTTTCTAAGAGTCAATCAGTGTTCCAATTTAGTCCGCAGTTTCATTAGAATAATTCTTTATGTTGAACTTAGGAGTTAGAATGGAGGACAGTAAGCTTAATACTAATGCCAAATAGAATTTAATCTAATAAACTTTGATAACTTAACGAACTAAGACAACACCCGGGGCTTCATCGGTGTTTTCCGGTTGCTTTTAATATTGGTCTTCAACCGTATTCACTAACTTGTACAAAACCGTTGCGAGTAAGAGAGAAATACGTTAGAGAGAAACGTTAAATTAAACTTTGATACTTGTGAACTGTCTAAAACAATATGATGCCAGATCGAAAAAAATAGCTGCGATAGATTTGTAGACTTTTAGTTTCAACATACGAGAGCAAGGAAAAAGACATTTTGAGATAAGTCACGTGTCATCTAAAAAAATAAGCAAATCAACAAAACTCGACCCAAAAAGTGCGAAAATGACAAGTCCTGATACACAAAAGAATTGAATCAACTAAGGACCTGACAGTGAAAACTTTCCAGTAAAATCAAATAATGACAGTCGACAAGGCAGATGAGCCTATATTTGCAAAAAAGACATGAATTTTTTTAAAATTAAAATTGCTTTACCAAAACTGTTTTTGTAAAAAATCAACGAAAACAATACTTTAAACCTTAACACTGCGGGATTGTAGAATGAGTACGCAATAAAACACATTTGAGCAAATCGGAATGGTTGAGCAAATCACCAAACTTGAGCATTACAAAATGATCAAAAACAGAAATTTAGCTAAAACCAGAATCTTTTTGAAATTTGTGGCATCAAAGTAATAAAAAGACAACTACATACTGAAATCCTTATTCACATTATAGAAGGCATACTTTATCGGTCACATTATTATTATTATTATTATTATTATTATTATTATTATTATTATTATTATTATTATTATTATTATTATTATTATTATTATTATTATTATTATTATTATTATTATTATTATTATTATTATTATTATTATTATTATTATTATTATTATTATTATTATTATTATTATTATTATTATTATTATTATTATTATTATTATTATTATTATTATTATTATTATTATTATTATTATTATTATTATTATTATTATTATTATTATTATTATTATTATTATTATTATTATTATTATTATTATTATTATTATTATTATTATTATTATTATTATTATTATTATTATTATTATTATTATTATTAATGTATGTACAATCAAGTTCAATCAATTTAAAAGGCATCAACAATTAAAATAGAAAGTTCGAAATTTCGGAAAGATGAGTTTATGCTCCTGTTTTTTCAGAGTTTTTTCCTTTAAAACCAATTGATTGCTCTTGTTGCTGGGAGCCATTTCAAGCGCCGGGAAGGGCTTCTGCTGGCTCTGCTTGCTTTTACTCTTTTTCTTGGTGTTCTTGGCTAGCCTCGTAGAAGTTGATTAGTTCGTTGTATTTCAATGCGTGGTAAGATATCAATAAATTTTTTATTCAAAGTAAAAAAAGTCGTTTATTAAGAAAAATTATTCAAGAAGTAATACATATTGAGAGTGGGAAAAGTTGTTAAAAAAAGTAAATAAACAAATAAAAATTGGGCTGCGCTCGCGTCAGGGAATGAATTACTGAGCCTCATTTGATCAGAGAATTAAAGGGCTGCGCTAGTCGTAAAAAGTGTAATTAGAAGGCATACTTTATCGGTCACCAATCAACTATTGGCAGTTGGGTTAGGTGAAAACGGACAAAAGAAGGCCAAATTCAATGGTTCCGATACCTGTCCAACTTCTTAACCACTATGCTACAACGGCTTTGCTCCTCTTTTGCTCAAAATCGCGCCTTTATATTGGCAACAAATTTTAATTCCGATAAAAAGCTACTTAGATCAGTAAGAAATGAATAATTTAAGCGTGAAAACAGTCACAAGAAAAAAGAAGAAAAAATCTTCTATAACAAACGCCAAAAAAACATTCACGCAAAACTTTTGCGAAAAAAACAAAAGACGCACACGCTTACAATAATTGCTCCAAACTTCGTTAAAGAGCAGTTAAAAAGTATTTATATTCAATTATACTTCATTAGTAAGCCAAGACGATAGTAAAATGGGACCAAAATAATTCGTTTCAAAGTCATAGAAAGCATTAGCTAAAAACTGAAACAATGAATTCAAATCCTCCAGTTAATCTGATGATTGAAAATACAAAGAAATTACAAAAAATTGCAATTACTTTTGAAAGCCAGCTTTTTTTGAAAACAAATATGGTTTTCATGAAAAACACTAACTATGAATTGAAAACCATATTTAGTGCCTCATTGGCAAACACTGAAAACTCTTATTAATGAGACGAACTGATAAGAACAAAAATAACTTAAAAACTGGAAAAAACACAAAAAATGTAAATCTTTTTGAAACCAGTAGTTAGAAATTAGAAAAGCGAAATTAGAAAAGCGATAATAAAAGTCAAACTGCCGCACGTAACAAAATCACTTTCAAAAAGGTATAAAATTTTTCAAATATCAATTTCCCACTCCACTTTAAAGGTAATTTGAAAAATCACACTTCAGACCAACTCAACTTTATCGCTTACTTTACAAATCCAGCGTGATTAAAAAATCACTTCTGTAATAAAACTTCTCATAGACGCAGAGAAAGTAAAAAATGTGAACAGATCTTAAAAGACACGACAGCGCAGCAACAAAATCCAAATCTGGATTCCAGAAAAAAAAACATGAGCGAGCCTCCAGAGGTCGTAAAAAATGCACAAAACAAAAAAAAAACAGAATGACAAGTCCTGAGTAACAACTCGAAGAAATATCAATGAAGAACCATAAAATGCCTAATAATGGCCTAAAAAAATCATTTAGAAAAACAGTATAAATCGAAGTCAATTGCCTTATTTGAACGCAAAATCTGCTATCTAAAAAGGTAGTTCTGACCTCTTCTGACACCACGCAATCAATCACGTTTTTTGCTCTTCATGTTTTTCTAAGCGCAATAGATTCACTAAAATTTAATACAGCGCACCAAAATAATTCAACTGCATTGAATTGTAAAAAAACCCACAGAAGGCCAGTAATAGCTCCGCTTAGAAAGAGCAGCTAATAAAAACATCAACAAAAGTGAACCGAAACAAAAGGCAAAGCGGAAAATGTCCTGAGCTTCAGCTATATGCATTTTCATTGACCAAGTATACAAATTAGACTTCTGACTACAAATGAAAAATATCTAGGAAAAAAAATCGATCAAAACCAGCAAAATTAGAAGTAAAATTGCGGCACGTGACCAAAAAATCGCTTTTTTCAGCAAAAACCCGAGTTAGAACCGAGTTGAGTTTCTTACTTGACTTTAATGGTTATTGAAAAATCACGCATCTAACTCGGTTTTTCACCGACTTTACTGCTCCAAGGTGATTAAAATCACCTCTCCGATGCAAATTCTTATCAACGTGGAAAAAGTTTAAAAAAATGTGAACGATCTTAAAACGACACGACAGCGCAGCAACAAAATCCAAACCTGGATTCTAGAAAACAAAAAAAAACATGAGCGTAACCAAAAAATGCACAAAACAAAAAACATAGCAAGACCAGTCCTGACTAACAATTCGGAGAAATTTCATTGAGAAAATCAAAAAATACCTCGAAATGACTAGTAATGGACTATTAAAACAACTTAGAAAAAGACTCAATAAAAACAGTATTAATCGAAGTCAATTTTCGCACTTGAACACAAAAGCTGCTATCTAAAAATGCAATTCTCGCTCCATTTCATGCCGCGCAATCAATCGCGGTTTTTCCTATTCCTGCTTTCCTGAGCATATAGATTCACTAAATCTGAATTGAATTATAATCATAACGCGTGAATAGATATTTTAAACACAGCGCACCAAAACAATTCAGTTTAATTGAACTGTAAAAAAACAAAAGGCCAATCATAACGCTTAACTACAGCAGCTATTAAAAACGTAAACAAAGCCTGAACCCAAACCAAGCAGAAAAAGCCCTGAGCTTCAGCTATAAGAATTATATCTGACCAATTATACATACTGGACCTTCAAATGGAAATGAAAATTAAAATTAGTTTTAAAAAATTAAAAAATGCAAGCCAAAGTGGTGCAAAATAAAACAAAGCCGGCATATTGCCGGAAAATAGCCACCGTTGACGCGCTGGATGCACATAGGGATTGAAACAGAAAAAAGGAGAGATAAATAGACCGATTTTTTCAAATTTTTTTTCAGTGTCAAAAAGTGTTCTAATTCGGCGTGCAGTTACAGTTGCATTCCAAAACTATACTTAATTCAGCTTCTAAACTGAAAGCTAATAAGCTTAATACCAAAGTAAGCTAGCAAACACTCTAATGAACTTTGATAACCTAATTCTCAATGACTTAATGACCATGCTTTAATTTTAATGGTTTATCCCTTCTCTTTTCATTTTGCTCTTTTGACCTTGACTGTATTCACTATCTTGCGTAATTCATTGCGTGAATGGCTTTTAAAACCATTCAGTTGAAACAGTGAGTGAGGTAAGTCAGAAGTCAAACGTGAAAGTCGTGACTTATAAAAAACGAAAAACGTGATGCGAAAAACGAAAATGTAAATCGAATAAGAAAAGGAGAGGGCTTAAATAATAGCCGTTGAGAGGCTGACGGCGGCTATTAACCAGTCCCCTTTTATACTATTTGAAGCCAAGCAGATATAAGTTTTTAGAACTTTCTGATATAAATGCTTCAAAAAACCGACTTCTTGCCAAAAGCTACCGAACAACAAGTTTGCAGGTTGAAAGAAACCTTGCTTGACTATCAGATTTGACCTTTCCTTCCCAGAAATATCTCCAAATTCTCATCTTAATTTCTGTCTCAAAACTAACTTAGGGGCTGACCGATTTACCACGTTGCAAAAGCTGTCATCAAAAATGCATCAATTAAATGATTCATGAGAAATCTAAGTAATCAAATACATTTTTCAAAAAAAAAAAAATTAAAAATCT
>NC_134471.1:27315610-27473110 GCF_964194025.1 Convolutriloba macropyga
CGAATTTGAAACAGTCCTGCAACAAAAACATTAAACATTGTAAACAATATTTCTTGTTTTATTACGATTAGTAAAAACTATTAAAGCGAAACGGATATGTAAACGGATTTTAAAATCAAAATTTAACATTTCCGATTTCGTTTTCAGCAATTCGACATATCGTATCTATTCTGTCGAGTTCCGGCCAATTTTTTTACTCACAACTGAAAATTACCTGTTGTTATATAGCACGTTGCTTAAAAAATGTAAAACCAGTACGTGCAAGTTTTCTGCCCACTTATTTTAGAGATCAGATCTGAAGTTTCTCGATATGGGCTACCCTTCTCGATATTTAAAATATTTAACTACATGACCCTTTTATGTAATGAACGTATAGCATTTGCAGCGGTGGCGGTAGTACTAGCACTAGTATTGTTACCACCAATTGAACTAACAATATCGGTGTTGTTTGCGGAGCAGCAGGGGAATATGGTGGACCTCTGTTCTAGCAATCGGTGAATTACAGATGGAACATTGCAGGACTTAGTCTGCTCCAAATCCACCGACAGCATCCATATTGCACACAAGAGAGCACTTCGCACTCCACCAGTCCTAAACACAGTTCACCATATAATTCACAGACGCAAAAATGCATAGCATACACAGTTTTTATGGTTCGACAAATTCACGTAGTAAGACTAATGATCTATCTTTTTGATGTATGCGTAATATGAGGAGATAGCGCCCGCATCTCGTAATACAAAAAAACTCGAAATAGCACACCACATCGTGAAAGTTAAACATAAACCGACAAATGTCGGAAGAATTGCTCTTGAACGACAGGCGAGGCTGTAGCTGTTAATTTAGGGGCTGTAGCCTAGATCAATTTTTCTTTATGGGTGCAAAAAACCTTTCCCGTCCGCGCATCGACCTCCCTAACCGTGACCCCAATCACTTTCAACTGCACCTTCAGAACCTTATTCTTGCTGTGCTGCAACCAATTTATATTAGCAACAAGCTTTACTTCGGAGTGAGAGCAATAGAGATCACTCAAAAATGATGAACGAAAGCGTGAAAAAATCAGAATGTTCTAGAAGAAAAGCGCAAAATTGTCAAGCGGAAAAATTACATAAAAAAAGACACACACGTTTAAAATAATGTCTATGAACTCCGTTCAAGAGCAATAAAAAATAGTAAAATTTAAAGAGGTCAAGTAAAAACAATCTGGAAACTCGACAGGGCTCGATTAACTGCTCAGAAAACTTTGTTCTGAAAACAGCGAATTTTTATTGTTCCGCACCTCTTGAGGGGGGGGAACTATATACTCAAATGGGTTTTTTGTTCAGACAATTTTCACCGATCGATATATTCATCGTAGAGAGTTGAGACTGGCATCATTAGAAAGCTCGTCCAGCGTAGAATACGGAATTAAAGATTTTTTATATTCGTTTTTTTACATGGAGTTATCAAGGTTTAAACTTCAGTGAAAAGTAGAGTGAATTCCGTTGTTTTTCACATTTTCCGGAATTTTTGCCTAAATTTTCGCCAATTTTGCAAAAATTTGTTAAAATTTTTAAGAATAGTGCTGTTCATTTTATTCTTAAAGACGAAAAATTATTGTTGATTATTTTGATTTAATTTTTGTGTCAAAAATTTGGGCTAAAAATTTCAAAGTTCAGCCTTTTTCAAAAACAGAACGAAATAATCTTCTTTAGTCCACTTTGATTAAATTTGCCGGAAGTACACTCCCAAACAACACTAATACAATCTTTTTTTAGACTCAAAAGGGAGCTAATTCTACTTCAACTTCTGTTGAGAGTGCTCTGTAATTAAAACTTTGCCGTTTTTTGCTAACTTTAATCGTTGATTATCAAAAACGCAGAATTTATTTTTTGACTTTTTTAACTAACAAACTATCTAATTCAATAAAATTCGAAAAATTAAGTGTCTAATGGACGATAATCATTAGCAGGGCTAATTTTGAATGAACCTTGAACTGTTAGAATCTAAAAACAATTCGGATTGTAATCAGTCAGAATTTTTTTAAAGAAAATGATCTCTTCTATATTAAGTAAAGAACAGAATATATCCAATCAAAGCTCAGGAGCAATAGGTCTAAATGGCTTCCTAAGAAGCTCCAAGCTAATGCATTTAGTTTTTTAATTGAAAGCTTATGGTGGTTTTGACTTCTAAAAACAATTGAATTTCAAAAAAAAAATAATGGCTTAATAAACTTTTCCTCAATTTTTTTCTTAATTTAGTCAACTTGTAACTTAGTGTCAGCACAGAATTTTTATCTTTGATACCAGATTTGATTTCAGATTTTTTTTAGTTTTTGATATTTGCCAGTTTCTCACGTTTACTAGTTTTGTCACATTATCACATTATTGACAGTTCTCATATCACATTATTGCCGTTAAAAATAAGGCAAAATTGAACATATTAAATTCCCGAAAAATATAGATTATCGTTTTAACGGCTTGGACACTTCTTTAATGAAGAATTTAACTGAATTTTTTAAATTTGTCTTTATCGTTTTAGTCGTATCAAATTTCCTGTATAATGAGAGGTTATATTGACTTTTGATAGAAAAATAAGAGCTGAAATTCTGATATTCGTAGATAGCTGATGGCTTTCATGACTTTGAAAACAATTGTTTTCCAAAGAAATTTTCTTTTTAGCAATTTTGTTCTTTTTATTGTCATTATGTTCCCTAGTCTCGTTAATTACAGGTCAAATATGACATTATTGGTGTCAACGGAATGTGTCATAAAAGATTGGTGTCAGAATAGTTTTTTAAAAGAATTCGTTGTGACCTTACTGGCTTTGACACAGTTTTTCACAAAAAAAAGTAAGTTGATTTGATTTTTGTCATATTTGACTTTCTTTTTGTCGACGCAAGACATATTCTGGATAATTGCAGGTCTCAAAGGCTTCCTTTGGACGAATAAACGATCCTAATTAATTATTTCATTTTGTAATGAATGGCTTTCATGACTTTGGAAGTAATTTTGTTAAAAAAATAAATGTTATATTTAAATTTGCCTTTTTTTCTTTTTTGTCTACTTGCTACCTAGTCTCATTAAAGAAAGGCCACATACTACTTTATCGAAGTTTTAAGAAGGCGCAATTGAACATACTTTTAGGGCCAAAATATAGCTTTACAGCTTTGACAGTTTTCTGGAAAATTTTAATTGAATTTTTGATTGTTGTCTTTTTGTTGTTCTTATTAGCCGCAAAAAAATGATTAAGGACAGGTCTTAATGCCTTTCTATAGAAGCATTGGTAATCGTAAACCTTTGGTATATTTTACTTGATTTCTAATGGCTTTCATTACTTTGAAGTCAATTGTTTTGAAAAAAAAAATAAATTTTTTGTGTTTGTTCTTTGCCTTATTGTTACCTAACCTTTTTATGGACTGTTCCCATATCTTTTCTGCTGATTTATAAAATACTTTGTTTAGTTTCAGTTTTATCTGACGGTATGTTGGCTTCGTTTTCAAGTTGTTTTTTAAATTTACATAATTTTTTGATGTAATGTTTGTTGTTGTTTGATTTTGCTGTTCGTCTCAACTCGCTTTCTTAATATTTGCATATCTCATCAATCTAGTGCATCAATTTTACTCCACTGAATTCTTATCTTTTCGCTCATACACTATTTTTTTGAAAACACCACTTGGGTTTTTTGGGATTCCCGAAAAAAATTATGGGTTTTTCTATCTGATCCTCATTTGGTAGACAATTGTGCCAAAATTGTGGATGAGGGGGTCGGAACCTTATGTGCAATCGCACATTACCGAGCCTCCTTGTTGCTCTTCTAAAGCAACTGAATCGCTAATTTACTCGAAATTAGAAAGCTCGATTTTCGAAATAACTGCTAACATTAACTGCTAGTTGGACGCAGCAAACATAGCCGGCGAATTGCCTGAAAATAATCACCGTTGACGCACATTGGGATTGAAACAGAAAAATGAGATAAAAATTCACGGAAATTTCAAAGTGTCAAGTGTTCTATTTCGGTGTGCAAAATTACACTCAACTAAGCTTCTAAAATGAACGCTATTAATCTAAATACTAATGCCAGCTAGCAATCGCTCTAAAGAACTTTGATAACCTAATTCAATATGACTTAATTACGAGGCTGTATATGTTTATCCCGTTTCTTTTGATTTTGCTCTTTTGACATTGCCCAAATTCATTACATTGCATAATTCAATGAAAGAATTTTAAATCGATTCAGTTGAAACAGTGAGCAAATAAGTCACCGGTCAAACGTGAGAATCGTGACTTGTGAAAAACGAAAAACAGTTCTGTCAGCTAACCCATCGGCACGACTTAAAAAATTTTTGTTGGCCGGTAAAGATCGTTAAGCTCAGAAAATAACAAATGTCAAAAAAATGGAAAACCAATAGCAAATTTTAATAGTATCTTGCTAAAATTCGCGATATTAATAATATCTTGTCAACATTGCCCAAATTCATTACATTGCATAATTCAATGAAAGAATTTTAAATCGATTCAGTTGAAACACTGAGCAAATAAGTCACCGGTCAAACGTGAGAATCGTGACTTGTGAAAAACGAAAAACAGTTCTGTCAGCTAACCCATCGGCACGACTTAAAAAATTTTTGTTGGCCGGTAAAGATCGTTAAGCTCAGAAAATAACAAATGTCAAAAAAATGGAAAACCAACAGCAAATTTTAATAGTATCTTGCTAAAAATCGCGATATTAATAATATCTTGAGAACAATTTCATTGTCTCCAGAGACTATTCAGTATCCCTTTTCTAAGCCTTAAAAAGTTTCATTTGCTCATAAAGATCGATTAACTTGGAACAAAACAATTTTCAGAAAATTTGAAAATTTTAATTTTATCAAAAAATTGTTAAAACTCGTGTTATTAGAATAATGATAATCAATCCATTATCTCTAGAAGAAATGCAGTAACTTATTATCAAAAGGAGGTTCCTGGGCCCATGGTGTAGGAAAAACTCGAAAAAACAAAAAAAAACAAAGAAATTGCAAGGTTTATAAAAAATAACTGCTAAAACTCAAATAAATGCTATAATTCAAATACTAAAAAATTGAAATCTAATTATTTGCTACCAGAAATTATGCAATAGCCTATTAGTAAACGCTAGAGGAGATTCCTTGTCCCTTGTGTCTGGAGAAACCTAAAAAGACAATAATATTCAAAAAAACTTTTTGCAAAATTGCAAGTTTTGCAAAATTGGTAAAATTTGTGATATTATTTGAAAAACATTCAAAACAATTAAAAAGTTATCAGTAATTACTATTCTCAAACCCCAGAGGAGGTTTCCTGGATCCTGGGGCTGAAAAAACTTAAATACTGAGAGATGTTTAAAAAATTTTAAAAGTTTTATCAAAAAATTGCTCAGATTAGTGATGTTAAAATGTTGAAATCCATTACCACTAAAATCTATGCAGTAACCTATTATCAAACCCTAGAGGAGAGTCCATGGCCCTAAAGCTGGCGAATCAAAATAATTTTCAAATTAAAATTGTAAAAATTAGTATAAATTTGCGTTTTTATGTTTGGATTAGCACAACAAATAGCTCGGTCAAAAAAACAATAATGTCCAGCAAAAGACATTCTATCACCTTTCACAAACCTCAATTTTAGACTGCTCCAACAAAATTCGAAAAATGACGAAAAACCGCGAAAAATTGCAACATTTTGGTCTCAAAAACTAAAAAAAAAACTTTTAACCTTGAATTACACCTTTCCTAGGAGCGTCATCACCCGGTTTGAAAGCACAAACTGATGAAAAAAAGTGTGAAAACATCTTAAAGAGAGCACCAATACAATGCAATTCTTGGATTGCAAAAAAGGAGAGCACCAAAATGATAGCCGTTGAGAGGCTGACGGCGGACAACGAATGGAATGGGAAAACAACTTAGAACATGCAACGAAAAACATAGCTGGCAAAATGCCAGAAACTAGCCGCAATAGCTTCATAGATCTGTAGTCTCAAAAAGAAGGTAAGAAAAGATAAGATCAAATGAGTGTTTGTCACTCTAATTGAAGGTTGTTTAAGAGCAGCTAATAGAAACAGCAATAAGTTATACAGATTCTTAATCAAAATTTAACATCTCAGCCCTTAATGAAAGAATAGGTTTCTTTTTTGGTCTAAGGGCTGAGATGTTAAATTTTGATTGAAAATCTGTATAATTTATTGCTGTTTCTATTAGCTGCTCTTAAATAACCTTCAATTATAGTGACAAGCACGCATTTGACCTTATTTTTTGAAATATAGCAAAGAAAAGTCGATTTCAGAGTGAGGAGGTCATTTTTAGAGTGAGGTAAGTCACGAGTGACCAAAAATTTAATCACGCGAATGAACAAAAAAAGCTCCACTAGGAGTGAAACATGTTGTCAAGCACGCAATTCAGTTGAAATTCCATGAACGAATGAACAAAAAGCCGATTTAAAATGGTTGTGACGTCACCAAGAGAAGGCCAATAATAGCATCAGCTATCGCTTCGCGGCTATTAATGAAGAAAAGTAAAAATCAAGTCAAATTGCTGCATGTGAATAGAAAATCGAGAAAGCAAATTTTTGTTCGAACAACGTTTTGTCACTTTACTTTAAACTTCAAGTGAAAAAAGCGCCGCAAAACCACTCGCTTTTTCGCTCCACTTCATGTTTCGGTGTGAACAAAATCACCACTCCAATTTGATTTCAAAAATCAAAACGTGTGAAGATCTTAAAAAAGACAACGACCCATAACAATCCAATACTTTGAATTGTAAAAAGGAGAGCACCACAATAATGTCGTTGAGAGGCCATATGTAGATACTATTTCGTACACTAATGGTCTCAAATCATTTGGCTCGAGCTCCGAGAGATATGATGTCTCAAAAGTTTTGATTTAAGTAATGATTTTGACAATGGCGCAGTTCATGTCAAAAGCTGCTCAAAACAAATAAAATTAGATCGCTAACGTCAGTCGAATTGATCTCGAAAAACTGTCGTGGCGATACCTTTTGTTGTAGCTAGCTTAAACTAAGGGATGCAAGCCTCACTGGGTAACAGAAGTGAGCAAAAAATTGACGGGTATATAAAAAAATGCCCAGGCAAAAAACTCGAAACTCAGCAGGATCCAAAAAATTATTACAAATTTCAAGTGCGAAAACTTAGAATAGAATTACAAAATTTCCAAAACACATCTCAAAACTTGAGCCATCAAAAACCAACAGTATGGTATATTTGCTTTTCTCACTGAGTTATGAGTGGAACGACGTGCAGGGGTGGAGATGGGGTGAGGGGTCTGACGTGGGGAGGGGTGAAGGGGGGTCAAATTATAAGAACTGCCCCTTACGCCAAGATTTATGTCTCCATAGCAGTTTTGATCAATGGCATACTTAGAGACTAGTAAGCAAATTAATGCCTTCTAGGCGTAACCTGTTTATCCCGTTTTCGAGAACGATAAGTCAAAAGGGTAATTGGAAAAATTGGTCGAGCGAAATATTGCAAAAAAGACGAAAGGACTAATGATTGCTACCTTTTTTTGAGAGCAATTAAACAAACAAAAATCCAAGCGGTACTGGTCACAAAATACGCCCTACAAACTTCGCTTGAGAGCACTTAAGAATTCAGATATTCAGGCACAAGAAAATCTCAAAACGAGAAAGACAATAGAAAAAAGAGCAACAATCTCAGTGAACGTTGCAATGGAATCGTTTTAATATAACAGAGCATGATATGCGCATTCTACATCATGCTCTGTTATATTCTTGAGGAACAATCACATCATAATAGGCTTCAAACAACTGTTTGAACAGAAGAAAGGGCCGCTCAGTTTCAAATCACAGTCCAACAATTAGGTTCACTTAATTTACTCTTCATAGTCTGTATTTCTCATTACTCAATTTCACATTACAAGTCAGAAAAGAAAGGAACACGAAGGTTTCTCTCTTGCGTGAACAAACAACGCTCAATGTAGGGGGCCTGTTTGCTAGAAATGACAAGAACAGCTTAGGCTCAATAGCATTGGCCGGTTTGACGGCTCGACACTTGAACCTTTTACTGCTAATTAGCCTAAGTGTTGCTATGACGAACGCAGCCCATAATATCCGGTGTTCTTCAGACAATTAGTAGCGATTGCATGTTTAAACTATTTTTTTCAGAGAAACGGTTGGCTATTCCAAAATCTAATGATTCAAACAGACAAAGACCAATGTAGAATTCGCTCATACACAACCCACTAAAAAGATACATAATTCGATCATACATAACCCGCCAGTGTGTTAACTAATAATTTGGTTTTTGTTTTGTTTTGGTGAGCTTTGCACTGGGTCATCAACTTTCGAAGTCAATTCAGAACAATTTCACTCTATTATTAGAGACAATTTGTTAACATTAGATTAATGTTAGCTTAAAAAAAACCTATGTCATATCAATGAGTGAGACTAAATAACAAGACATTTCATGTTTTTTTTCTGAATCTAACATTGATCTAATGTTAGCAAATTGCCTCTCATGTTAGAGACAAATTAATCTGAATCGAATTTAAATGTTCACCACGGAGTGCAAAGAATTCCAGAGCGAAAAAAAACAGAAACAAAATTAGTAGTGACCAGCTAACGAACTAGAAATGCTGACCAAAAATTAGAATGAAAAGCCAAGATCAAACCATATATTACCGCAAACCTCTGATAGCAAATAAAGTAGTCCATGTCTGATTTTCCTGCTATGAGGTGCTCCTTAAAGTGGGAATTCAATTATTTTCAGTCTATAACAGTTAATTATTGTTTATTTTCTGTTGAACATAATTCTTATCTAATACAACTTAGAAGTTCAGTTGAAAATGAGTTTTAGTTAAACATAGTCTGATCTATTTTTGCCAATTCTGCTTGCAATGAAGAAGTCACCTTTTCTACTGAGCATGATTTAAGTCAAAAGACGAATGTTAGGACTAGACGACATAAAGCAATCTCAACTGCAGTGATCAAAAGATAGCAATTAGGGCCTCGCTTTGTTTAACAAACAATCATTGCTAGAAACGTCAGAGTTAAGACACACAGAGATCATCCGATGAACATCAATCTATTTTGGGCATCTGTAATACAACAATAGACATAGTGAACAAAGAAGCAGTTCACTGAAAAGCCACACATCATCGCCGATCAAACAGTACTGTTGGCAGTTTAAAGGGCAGTTAAATATCGCCACAAAATTATTCGTCTTTCCTATAAATGGCATTGACTTGCGAAGAACATTTGCCAAGCATATCTAAGATGAGAACTACAGAGTTCTTTACCGTCTATCCTTAGCTTACTTATCGCAATTACATGAACTAACGTATGCAAAAATTTACATCAACTTATGAATAAACGAGTATTTCAACACATAATACAGATCAGCAAAACATAGCTGGCTGAGCCCATAACACGAGGCTGAATATATTGTGCACAGCAAAATACATTAAACTTTAAACATTTCAGTCTTTACAATGCACTAGAAATTTTGATAATAGCCAAGTTATCAGCAACTGCGATTACCACCGGAGGGAACGGTTCACCGTTTTTCTTGAAAAATTACAAAATCATTTTTTCGCAAATCTAACTTTTTCTCATTCTGTTAGCTCACAAACAGAAATGCCCATTTTTGAGCAAATAACTATTTCCATATTTTCGTTGACAGAGTAAGAAAACTGCTTATTTGCATCGGAAAAAAACGCAATAGAAAAAGGGAAAAAATTTCCATTAGCAATATTTGAAGAGTTAGCACATCAGCTTTTATTTGTATGCAGAAACATCCTGAAAACTGTTAATTCTATATGAGGGTATCTTTCAAAATAATCACATGTCAAAACAGTTTTTGAGAACAAAACCGACTAGCGTCGGATGAGTTGCTCTCGAACGACAGGCGGGACAAAATTAATAGCTTAAGAAACGTTTTATGGGTAGACAAAAACGCCGATCTCACAGGGGTTCGAATCCCTGACCACCAGGATGCCAGTCTAACATCTTTACAAACAACCTAAAACGGCGATTTCTTTTCGCTCATAATCATATTTATATTAACAACAAACTTTATTTCAGAAAGCGAACAACTTAGATCACTAAAAAAGGAGACGTCGAAAAAGCTGACGAAATCCGAGAAAAAAAGCGCACAAAAGAGATGTTTACAATTGCTCAACCTTCGTTCGAGAGAAATTAAAACTAGAACAAACATAGCCGGCAGATTGCCGGAATAGCTGCGAAAGAATAGACCTGCGTGCCATATAATAGAGATAGAAACAGATACAGATCTAAATTGAAAAAAAATCGACGCCGCTCAAAAAACTAAGTAAAAAACATTCAGCGATAAATTAATAAAGCTTGTTAAAATTCATTCCGCAGAAGCCTCTTATTAGGGACCTTAACTGCACAAATGAGTTCCTTTGACCTTAAACAAATTCAAACTAAACTTAAGTTTTTAAAGTGCAAAAGTCATTTTATTGAGTGAGGCAAGTCACGTATGATGTATGATCAAAATCTAATCACGCAAATATCCTTAAAACTTTTGCTAAAGCGAGTAAGAAATGACGTCACGCGCGCAAATGCCGTTAGTGAGAGGAAGAAGTCATTCAGAAAATTTGACTTTTTCAGCTTTGCTGTGTGAACAAATGTAAAACGAAAAAAGAGCGTCAGACGACGAAACAAAAAAACATAGCAGGACAAGTCCTGACGTACAATTCAAAGAATTTTCATTGACTTAACAAACAACTAGACCTAGAACGGACAATGAGTGAATTGGGAAAACCATTTCTAAAAATCAGATGAAAAAAAAAACAAAAAAAAACAGAAAATCAATTTCAAAATGCTGCTAGGGAGAACAAAAAACCACCAGTGAGATATGTAATTTTGATTCTAACAAAAAACTAGGTCCAGAATGGGCTGTGAATGGATTGGGAAAACTAGTTAGAAAAAAATCCGATCCAAAAAATCGAAAAAACAGAAAAAATTGGAGTGAAATTGCCGCATGTGAACAAAAAACCACTACCGAGAAACTGAATTTTTGTTCAAACACCGTTTTCTCACTCTACTTTAAAATTAGAGCGAAAAAAATTCACGCCGCAAAACCACTCGCTTTTTCGCTCCATTTCGGCGTGACCAAAATCACCACTCCAATTTGACTTCAAAAATGATGAAAATGTGTGAACAGATCTTAAAAAAAAAAAGAGAGCGCCCCAATACAATTCAAATTCTTTGAATTGTAAAAAAACCAAGAGCACCGCAATATAGCTTCGCTCAGCTTACAGCTTCGCAGCTATAATAAACGTTTAAGAAAATTACTTTGAAGTTAAGCAATGATTTGCTGTAATGTTTCAAAAAGATATCAACCATGGAGGGGATCAAATTTGTTCAATTCGGATCATATAGTTTTTTTTTGGTTAAATCTGTACTAATACTGCGACGCCCATTTTTGCCAAAATTATTTTCAAAATATGTTGGTCCCGAACTTCGTGTCATAAAATATTTGAACAGAATGGCATAGCAAATATTTGGCGAGAAATTACGCAAATCAGGGAAATAGTCGATTGACGCATAATACTACCACAATTTTGTTCTAGACCAGTTTGTGTCTATGACTCGAAAGAATAAATTATCCGGGTTTGAGGAATGTTGTTTCAAGTGGAAATAAAAATTTACCATGATTGCAGCCCCATTATTGTTCGGACCCACTTGTGGGGGGAGGAACTATATACTCAAATGGGTTTGTTCAGTCAATTTTGGCCGATAGATATATTCATCGTAGAGAATTGAGACTGGTATTAGAAAGCCTGTACAGCCTAGAATATGGAATTAAAATGATTTTTTTATTTTTGTTTTTTACAGGGAGTTATCGATGATTACAATTTTGTGATTAGTAGACGAAAAACCGTTGTTTTTATTCACATTTTGCGTAGTTTTGACCAAAATTTCGTCAATTTTCCTAAAATTTATCAAAATTTTGAACGCCAATGTTATTGGTTTTATTTTAAGGGTAGAGACTTGACGACTGGTTTTATGCTTTTTTGGTTAATACTATCGCCGATTTCGATAATTTTTAAAATCAAAAATGGCTTAAAATACGATTTTGTATCCCACTTGTTTAAATAGTTTAAAATTACCTGAAGAAGAGATCTAACATCTGCTGTCACAATCTCTCGCTTCCTATGGGAGTCTAATGGAATTAAAATTTTGCCGGCTTTATTGACAAAAATTAACTCAATAATTATACAAAATGCATCATTTTTGGTTTTTTGCAATTTTACATTTGCCAATTGATCTGTTTTGCAAACATACAGAAAAATTATTTTTTTTGTACGACGCGCAACCAAATCAGTGCTAGGTTTGGACTAATTTTTCATTCCTACAATCAATAAACATTCAGATTATATTAAAGTGCGGTCTTTTTCAAAATAATTTTTGAAATTTTCTGTTTTTATCTTAATTACTGACAAGAATAACTTTATATAAGGGGCCAGTTAAAAACAGATCTTACATACAACAAAATGAGGCCAAATGAACTCGTAGTTTTTAAGGATTTGACTATTTGATTTCGTAATATTTTACTGATTTTTGTTTTGCCTTTATTTGACATTGATGTTGCAGCCTCCTGCCTTCGTCTTATTAAACACAGATCCAATTGGGTTCCTCTAAGAGCTATAAGTGAATCCATAAAATGCTTTCAGTTGTTATCTAATGCGTCTTAAGACTGAATATAATTGTTTCGAAGAAACGGCAGCAAAAAATTGAAGTCTCCGAGCAAACTTTATTTCAAGTAAAGCACAAAGATTTTTAGTGGTTTTATATTCAGCGAATGGTTTTTTGGCTTTCTTTCGAAATTTCATAAGATTTGAGATTTTTGCATAATTGACAATATTTGAGGTAATTATTTGTTCCCTTTTTAAATTATCACAATAAGGAGAACTCCACTTAGCATCGAAAGAACGCGCAAAAGAACATTTTTAACGATTTCAATGAATAGCCAAAGTTTGAACTACTGCAAAACCGTTACCTCGATTTTTTTGTTTTTGACTCTAAATGTTCTTTTGTTGTCGAACGAAATATTCGTTTCCATCAAAGGCCTTAATAGCTTCTATGCGTTCAAATGAATCCATTTACTGATTTCAGTTTATAGCTAACGGTTTTAATTGCTTTCCAATAAAAATTTTCTCCAATTGTCGTCAACAATTAAATTAGTCATATTATATACAGGGCTCACCAATTTTCAGCAGCTCCAAAAATTAATTTTGCCGTTATTATGCTTTTACTAATGTCCAGAGAGCTTTAGAAATGTGTTCTCATAACAATTTCATGAGTTTCCGGTACTTTTCACTATTTGTGGTTCTTTTTGTTGCCTTTTCACAAGGACACTATAGAAAACAGACCCAAATGAGACTAGCATAAAATTCAAACATTTTTTGTCAATTCAAAGTTTTGGTTTTGGAAGTCTTATAGTTTTAATGACTACAACACTGTAGTCTCAATAAATTGTTTGTGAAATTTTAAGTTCTGTCCGTATTCGTTTTTTTGTCTTATGATTCAATATCACTATTAACAAGCATAACTGGCTCCCCGAGCAGTTTCAAGTTAATCTGTTTTTGTTTTAAGTTGAGAGTTAATAGTTTGTTTGAATTTCTGTAAATATTTGTTTTATAAAGATCAACGGATATTTCAGCTTTGTATCTCAATTTGGTAGCTTTGTGTCTGCAACGACAGTTCGCATCCTTTTTTATTGAACCAGGATCCATTTTTCAGAGTGGTTTTTTTCAACTAATGGTTTCTTGGCTTTGGTACTACGCCTCTTCATAATGGCGATTTTTGGATAAGTTTTTTTGTTTCCCTGCCACATTATCACACCAATGGGTTTGCCCAATTGGCGTTGAAAAAAGCCAAACTGAAGATAATTAATAATCTCCACGAATAAATGTTGCAGCAGCACGAATAAAGATTCAAGTTTTGGTCGTAATTAATGTTTGCTATTATTTGATTTTCATGTTTGTCTTGACCAGTAATCTCATTAATGGCGAAATTCATCGGCCCTCTAATCAAGCATTATTGTTTTCACTTAGTTGTTTGTTGAACGATATGTGAATTTCTATCTCTTCCTCATTTGGTCGACAATTAAATCAAAACGTGGATGAGCGGGGTCGGAACATTATGTCAAACGCACATTACCGAGCCTCCTTGTTTCGAATTAAGTGCTAATTTGCTCAGCTGCTTTCCAGTTTTAAAACACGGCTGTAAGATTTGGAAAGAAGTGGAAAGAAACGAGGAAATTTTGAAAAATGTTATTTTGTTTCCTGTAGACTACCCAAAACAATTTTTGTTCTGAAGTTTAACAAGGATAAAAACTAGATTTTCATGACAAAAAACACCATCATGTCACCAATAAGCGCTTCGTTAAGCAATCATTAAAAAATAATACCCCGTTAATCCGGCACGTGCTTTTTTGTCCAATTTTGTAATTATTTCGAGTTCTACTAGCTGGAAAAAATCTAAACATAGCCGGCAAATTGCCGGAAAATAGCCGCCGTTGACTCGCTAGACGCACATCAGGATTGAAACAAAAAGAGACTTCTTCTAAGTTTCAAAGTTTCTTATTCTATGTTTCAGTTACAGTTAGATTCTAACACTATCCGTAATCAGCTTCCATACTGAATACTTTTAATCTTAATACCGATGTCCGCTAGCAATGGTTCCAATGATCTCTGATAACCCAATGAATTAATAAACGGGCTTTATCGGTTTATCCAGTTTCTTTTAATTTTGCTCTTTTGACACTGAGCGCATTCACAACATTGCGTAATTCAATGAGTGAAAGAAATTCAAATCCATTCAGTTGAAACAGGAGTGAGCTAAGTCACAAGTCAAAAGTGAAAATCGTGACTTATGTAGAACAAAAAAAATGATCGAAAAGATAGGGAATTAAAAAAGCATAACGCCTAAATTATAGCCGTTGAGAGACCGGCAGCGGCTAATAAACATAGACGGCGAATTGCCGGAAAATAGACACCATTCACGCCCTTTGTAACAGATCGCCAGAAAAAAGCAGCAATTGGTTTTATTTTAAGTGTAGAGGCTTGACGACTGGTTTTATGCTTTTTCGGTTAATACTATCGCCAATTTCGAGTTTGATAATTTTTAAAATCAAAAATGGCTCAAAATACGATTTTGTATCCCAATTGTTCAAATAATTTAAAAATACCGCAAGTAGAGATCTAACATCTGCTGTCACAATCTCTCGCTTCCTATGGGAGTCTAATGGAATTAAAATTTTGCCGGATTTATTGAAAAAATTAACTCAATAATTATACAAAATGCATCATTTTTGGTTTTTTGCAATTTTTCATTTGCCAATTGATCTGTTTTGCAAACATACGGAAAAATGGTTTTTTGTACGACGCGCAACCAAATCAGTGCTAGGTTTGGAATAATTTTTCATTCCTACAATCAATAAATATTCAGATTATATTAAAGTGCGGTCTTTTTCAAAATAATTTTTGAAATTTTCTGTTTTTATCTTAATTACTGACAAGAATAACTTTAAATGAGGGGTCAGTTAAAAACAGATCTTATATACAACAAAATGAGTCCAAATGAACTCGTAGTTTTTAAGGCTTTTGACTATTTGATTTCGTAATATTTTACTGATTTTTGTTTTGCCTTTATTTGTAATTGATGTTGCAGCCTCCTGCCTTCGTCTTATTAAACACAGATCCAATTGGGTTCCTCTAAGAGCTATAAGTGAATCCATAAAATGATTTCAGTTGTTATCTAATGCGTCTTAAGACTGAATATAATTGTTTCGAAGAAACGGCAGCAAAAAATTGAAGTCTCCGAGCAAACTTTATTTCAAGTAAAGCACAAAGATTTTTAGTGGTTTTATATTCAGCGAATGGTTTTTTGGCTTTCTTTCGAAATTTCATAAGATTTGTGATTTTTGCATAATTGACAATATTTGAGGTAATTATTTGTTCCCTTTTTAAATTATCACAATAAGGAAAACTCCACTTAGCATCGAAAGAACGCGCAAAAGAACATTTAACGATTTCAATGAATAGCCATAGTTTGAACTACTGCAAAACCGTTACCTCGATTTTTTTGTTTTTGACTCTAAATGTTCTTTTGTTGTCGAACGAAATATTCGTTTCCATCAAAGGCCTTAATAGCTTCTATGAGTTCAAATGAATCCATTTACTGATTTCAGTTTATAGCTAACGGTTTTAATTGCTTTCCAGAAAAAATTTTCTCCAATTGTCGTCAACAATTAAATTAGTCATATTATATACAGGGCTCACCAATTTTCAGCAGCTCCAAAAATTAATTTTGCCGTTATTATGCTTTTACTAATGTCCAGAGAGCTTTAGAAATGTGTTCTCATAACAATTTCATGAGTTTCCGGTACTTTTCACTATTTGTGGTTCTTTTTGTTGCCTTTTCACAAGGACACTATAGAAAACAGACCCAAATGAGACAAGCATAAAATTCAAACATTTTTTTGTCAATTCAAATTTTTGGTTTTGGAAGTCTTATAGTTTTAATGACTACAACACTGTAGTCTCAATAAATTGTTTGTGAAATTTTAAGTTCTGTCCGTATTCGTTTTTTTGTCTTATGATTCAATATCACTATTAACAAGCATAACTGGCTCCCCGAGCAGTTGCAAGTTAATCTGTTTTTGTTTTAAGTTGAGAGTTAATAGTTTGTTTGAATTTCTGTAAATATTTGTTTTATAAAGATCAACGGATATTTCAAGTTTGTATCTCAATTTGGTAGCTTTGTGTCTGCAACGACAGTTCGCATCCTTTTTTATTGAACCAGGATCCATTTTTCAGAGTGGTTTTTTTCAATTAATGGTTTCTTGGCTTTGGTACTACGCCTTTTCATAATGGCGATTTTTGGATAAGTTTTTTTGTTTCCTTGCCACATTATCACACCAATGGGTTTGCCCAATTGGCGTTGAAAAAAGCCAAACTGAAGATAATTAATAATCTCCACGAATAAATGTTGCAGCAGCACGAATAAAGATTCAAGTTTTGGTCGTAATTAATGTTTGCTATTATTTGATTTTCATGTTTGTCTTGACCAGTAATCTCATTAATGGCGAAATTCATCGGCCCTCTAATCAAGCATTATTGTTTTCACTTAGTTGTTTGTTGAACGATATGTGAATTTCTATCTCTTCCTCATTTGGTCGACAATTAAATCAAAACGTGGATGAGCGGGGTCGGAACATTATGTCAAACGCACATTACCGAGCCTCCTTGTTTCGAATTAAGTGCTAATTTGCTCAGCTGCTTTCCAGTTTTAAAACACGGCTGTAAGATTTGGAAAGAAGTGGAAAGAAACGAGGAAATTTTGAAAAATGTTATTTTGTTTCCTGTAGACTACCCAAAACAATTTTTGTTCTGAAGTTTAACAAGGATAAAAATTAGATTTTCATGACAAAAAACACCATCATGTCACCAATAAGCGCTTCGTTAAGCAATCATTAAAAAATAATACCCCGTTAATCCGGCACGTGCTTTTTTGTCCAATTTTGTAATTATTTCGAGTTCTACTAGCTGGAAAAAATCTAAACATAGCCGGCAAATTGCCGGAAAATAGCCGCCGTTGACTCGCTAGACGCACATCAGGATTGAAACAAAAAAAAGACTTCTTCTAAGTTTCAAAGTTTCTTATTCTATGTTTCAGTTACAGTTAGATTCTAACACTATCCGTAATCAGCTTCCATACTGAATACTACTGAATCTTAATACCGATGTCCGCTAGCAATGGTTCCAATGATCTCTGATAACCTAATGAATTAATAAACGGGCTTTATCGGTTTATCCAGTTTCTTTTAATTTTGCTCTTTTGACACTGAGCGCATTCACAACATTGCGTAATTCAATGAGTGAAAGAAATTCAAATCCATTCAGTTGAAACAGGAGTGAGCTAAGTCACAAGTCAAAATCGTGACTTATGTAGAACAAAAAAAATGATCGAAAAGATAGGGAATTAAAAAAGCAGAACGCCTAAATTATAGCCGTTGAGAGACCGGCAGCGGCTAATAAACATAGACGGCGAATTGCCGGAAAATAGACACCATTCACGCCCTTTGTGATTGTAAAAGATCGCCAGAAAAAAGCAGCAATTGGTTTTATTTTAAGTGTAGAGGCTTGACGACTGGTTTTATGCTTTTTTGGTTAATACTATCGCCAATTTCGAGTTTGATAATTTTTAAAATCAAAAATGGCTCAAAATACGATTTTGTATCCCACTTGTTTAAATAGCTTAAAATTACCTGAAGAAGAGATCTAACATCTGCTGTCACAATCTCTCGCTTCCTAAGGGAGTCTAATGGAATTAAAATTTTGCCGGCTTTATTGACAAAAATTAACTCAATAATTATACAAAATGCATCATTTTTGGTTTTTTGCAATTTTACATTTGCCAATTGATCTGTTTTGCAAACATACAGAAAAATTATTTTTTTTGTACGACGCGCAACCAAATCAGTGCTAGGTTTGGACTAATTTTTCATTCCTACAATCAATAAACATTCAGATTATATTAAAGTGCGGTCTTTTTCAAAATAATTTTTGAAATTTTCTGTTTTTATCTTAATTACTGACAAGAATAACTTTATATAAGGGGCCAGTTAAAAACAGATCTTATATACAACAAAATGAGGCCAAATGAACTCGTAGTTTTTAAGGCTTTTGACTATTTGATTTCGTAATATTTTACTGATTTTTGTTTTGCCTTTGACATTGATGTTGCAGCCTCCTGCCTTCGTCTTATTAAACACAGATCCAATTGGGTTCCTCTAAGAGCTATAAGTGAATCCATAAAATGCTTTCAGTTGTTATCTAATGCGTCTTAAGACTGAATATAATTGTTTCGAAGAAACGGCAGCAAAAAATTGAAGTCTCCGAGCAAACTTTATTTCAAGTAAAGCACAAAGATTTTTAGTGGTTTTATATTCAGCGAATGGTTTTTTGGCTTTCTTTCGAAATTTCATAAGATTTCGAATTTTTGCATAATTGACAATATTTGAGGTAATTATTTGTTCCCTTTTTAAATTATCACAATAAGGAGAACTCCACTTAGCAACGAAAGAACGCGCAAAAGAACATTTTTAACGATTTCAATGAATAGCCATAGTTTGAACTACTGCAAAACCGTTACCTCGATTTTTTTGTTTTTGACTCTAAATGTTCTTTTGTTGTCGAACGAAATATTCGTTTCCATCAAAGGCCTCAATAGCTTCTATGAGTTCAAATGAATCCATTTACTGATTTCAGTTTATAGCTAACGGTTTTAATTGCTTTCCAATAAAAATTTTCTCCAATTGTCGTCAACAATTAAATTAGTCATATTATTGCCAGGGCTCACCAATTTTCAGCAGCTCCAAAAATTAATTTTCCCGTTATTATGCGTTTACTAATGTCCAGAGAGCTTTAGAAATGTGTTCTCATAACAATTTCATGAGTTTCCGGTACTTTTCACTATTTGTGGTTCTTTTTGTTGCCTTTTCACAAGGACACTATAGAAAACAGACCCAAATGAGACTAGCATAAAATTCAAACATTTTTTGTCAATTCAAAGTTTTGGTTTTGGAAGTCTTATAGTTTTAATGACTACAACACTGTAGTCTCAATAAATTGTTTGTGAAATTTTAAGTTCTGTCCGTATTCGTTTTTTTGTCTTATGATTCAATATCACTATTAACAAGCATAACTGGCTCCCCGAGCAGTTTCAAGTTAATCTGTTTTTGTTTTAAGTTGAGAGTTAATAGTTTGTTTGAATTTCTGTAAATATTTGTTTTATAAAGATCAACGGATATTTCAGCTTTGTATCTCAATTTGGTAGCTTTGTGTCTGCAACGACAGTTCGCATCCTTTTTTATTGAACCAGGATCCATTTTTCAGAGTGGTTTTTTTCAACTAATGGTTTCTTGGCTTTGGTACTACGCCTCTTCATAATGGCGATTTTTGGATAAGTTTTTTTGTTTCCCTGCCACATTATCACACCAATGGGTTTGCCCAATTGGCGTTGCAAAAAGCCAAACTGAAGATAATTAATAATCTCCACGAATAAATGTTGCAGCAGCACGAATAAAGATTCAAGTTTTGGTCGTAATTAATGTTTGCTATTATTTGATTTTCATGTTTGTCTTGACCAGTAATCTCATTAATGGCCCTCTAATGAAGCATTATTGTTTTCACTTAGTTGTTTGATGAACGATGTGTGAATTTCTATCTCTTCCTCATTTGGTCGACAATTAAATCGAAACGTGGATGAGCGGGGTCGGAACATTATGTCAAACGCACATTACCGAGCCTCCTTGTTTCGAATTAAGAGCTAATTTGCTCAGCTGCTTTTCAGTTTTAAAACACGGGTGTAAGCAATCTTAAGCGATCACATAGGCAAAAGTTGGCAGTTGTCCGTTGATTTCTGCTAGCCGAGAACAATCCCACAATTTTTTCTCCAAAGAGGTTTGAAAAATGTTCTGTCCCCCGACTGTTGAGATACTTAAAAAAATCGACTTCAAACCAATTTGGAAAGTGAAAAGAAACGAGAATTTTTTGAAAAATGTTATTTTGTTTCCTGTAGACTACCCAAAACAATTTTTGTTCTGAAGTTAACAAGGATAAAAATTAGATTTTCATGACAAAAAACACCATCATGTCAACAATAAGCGCTTCGTTATGCAATCATTAAAAAATAATACCCCGTTAATCCGGCACGTGCTTTTTTGTCCGATTTTGTAATTATTTCGAGTTCTACTAGCTGGAAAAAATCTAAACATAGCCGGCAAATTGCCGGAAAATAGCCGCCGTTGACTCGCTAGACGCACATCAGGATTGAAACAAAAAAAAAAGACTTTTTCTAAGTTTCAAAGTTTCTTATTCTATGTTTCAGTTACAGTTAGATTCTAACACTATCCGTAATCAGCTTCCATACTGAATACTTTTAATCTTAATACCGATGTCCGCTAGCAATGGTTCCAATGATCTCTGATAACCTAATGAATTAATAAACGGGCTTTATCGGCTTATCCAGTTTCTTTTAATTTTGCTCTTTTGACACTGAGCGCATTCACAACATTGCGTAATTCAATGAGTGAAAGAAATTCAAATCCATTCAGTTGAAACAGGAGTGAGCTAAGTCACAAGTCAAAAGTGAAAATTGTGACTTATGTAGAACAAAAAAAATGATCGAAAAGATAGGGAATTAAAAAAGCAGAACGCCTAAATTATAGCCGTTGAGAGACCGGCAGCGGCTAATAAACATAGACGGCGAATTGCCGGAAAATAGACACCATTGACGCCCTTTGTGATTGTAACAGATCGCCAGAAAAAAGCAGCAATGGGTTTTATTTTAAGGGTAGAGGCTTGACGACTGGTTTTATGCTTTTTTGGTTAAAAGTGGTTTGTCAAAAGTGAAAATCGTGACTTATGTAGAACAAAAAAAATGATCGAAAAGATAGGGAATTAAAAAAGCAGAACGCCTAAATTATAGCCGTTGAGAGACTGGCGGCGGCTAATAAACATAGACGGCGAATTGCCGGAAAATAGACACCATTGACGCCCATTGTGATTGTAACAGATCGTCAGAAAAAAGCAGCAATAGTTCGTATATATACTGCTGCTTCTGTTAGCTGCTCTCTAATAACCTTCACTTAGAGAAACACACATTCAATTTGGAAATAAGGTCAAGAAATTAGGGTCAAGAAAATTCATTTTGAAAGGGAGGTGTCATAAAAAAGTCATTAAATAACCATGAGAAGGTCAAAAATAGCTCATGCTCTTGCTTTGTGCCTATTAAAAAAGATACCAATTGGCAGCTTTTATCCCAGGCGTCAAAAAAGTTCACATGTTAGACGATTAAACAACTACGCTTAAATTACCTGATATAACGATTAGAAATAAAACCAGCTAGCTATCAATCTAATGAATGCTGACAACCCAATGCCCTATGCCATAATAAAGGGAATTTATCAGTTAATCCAGTTTCATTCAGCGTAATTCAATGTGCAAAAAATTCAAATCCATTCAGTTGTAACAGTGAAAGCGGTACGTCAGGAGTCAAAAGTCAAGTGAAACGTACTAAAGAAACATAGCAGAGCAAGTTCTGCTATAGAATTCAAAAAAACCTTAATGACCCAGCAAGAAATTAGACCCGAATAGACTATGAATGGATTGGAAAAACTATTTAGAAAAAAATCCGCTAAGAAACCAACAAAGCTGAAATCAAGGTCAAATTGCCGCATGCGCAAAAAAAGCTGCGAGTGCGAAATTTCATTCAAAAACCGTTTTCTCACTTTAAAATAGAAAAGATTCAAAAATCATGAAAAAGTGTGAACAGATCTTAAACAAAAGCCTGAAACCAGCTAATCAAATAAGTAGTACCTGATGGCAGTCGGCAAAACTTCTTGTATCGTTTGTTACCGTGCTCAGAAAATTTAACAAGATTCGCTGATTCGTTTTTTTTTGGAGTGACCAAAATGACTGAAGAATGGACGCATTCCGGAAACAAAGGTTAAAACCTGACCTAATCATTAGCCTCCCGAAAGTCACTGTGCCCAACATGTACAAAACATAACCACCTAAAGTCGGGCGAATGGCTCCCAAACGACTGGCGAGCGGTGGGCTTCGGTATCAGCCAACTTGGGCTTAGTGATGCATCAGGTGGGTTTGAGCGTAGTGCCGCGGAGGAGGGGTCAAGCGATGGGGGATAAAGGATGTGGGTTAAGTGATGGGCTAGTGTTGGGGAAGAGCTAGACGAGAGGGGGTCCAAATCGCCGGGTTGGAGGAGGGTGGACGGGGGGGTGGGGGATGGGGTGACTGAGGGGGAGTGTGTGACAGCGGGGGGGGGGGGGGGCAACCGTTTAAGACTAAGAACCGTCCTTCACACCTTGAAATTGTCTCCTCAAAACAGTTTCGGTGAATCGCATAGTTAGAGATTAGTAAGGCGTAAGGCTCTATGAGAGCTGCTTGACCACTTAATGCCTTCCGAGCGCTACCTGTTTATCCTGTTTTTGAGGACGAAAAGTCAAATGATTCAGACGAAAAATCGGTCAAGCGAAAAATCGCACAGAAAAGACCATAGGTTTAATATAATTGCTACAAACTTCGTTTGAGAGCAATTAAAAATATTTCGAAAACCTCTGAGTCGTGAGAAAAATGACAGCAAAACATTTAATAAAATGGCAAAAAAACGGCAGCAGTATAAGAATTTTCAATTGTCGGCTGTATTCAGGTAGCCTAGAGAAGATTTAAGATTTAAAAAGAAAAATGATCCCGATTTCGTTCGAGAGCAATTACAAAGGAAATTTATTTTGGCTTCTTTAATTCGACATCAAGTGCCGAACTACCACCAATTCAGCTACTTGAAAAGCTTCATTAGAGAAAAATAGATCAGGCAATGAAAACATACCCCACTAACGTCGGGAGAATTGCTCTCAAACGACCGGTGAGCGGTTCGCTTTGGTAGTGCTTAAGGATGCTAGCATGGGGGGTAACCGGTGTGTGTGTGTGTGTGTGCGTGGGTGGGGGGTGGGGGCAAGCGTTGGGGGGGGGGGGGGGGGGGGTTGCGAAGGCTTGATGTGGGGGTTAAATGGTAGGGGTCAATAGGAGGGGACTAGTGAGCCATAAAGCTCTAAGATATTTTAGGTTAGCCCTTCCGGGCTTTACCTGTTTATCCCGTTTTTGAGGACAAAAAGTCAAAACGGTCGAAAAATCGGTCAAGAAAAAATAGCATAAAGACCGCAGCACAAATATAACTTCGTTCGAGAGCAATTAAAAAAAACTGTGAATGCAAACTTTTTATTTTACATCTTATAGGGAGCCAATATTGAGAGCGGGTAGGTGTGTACGACTGTTATAAAGTTTTGACACAGTGGTTTGGATAACGCGATAATACAAGAAAAAAGTCACATCAGTCAGACAAAAAATGCCCGAAAAGACAAATAGGACTAGTCTAATTGTTATGAACTTCGTTATTGAGTAATCAATAACGCACAGCATCTATTACTAGTAGCGTTCACTATAACAACAATGGCCTTCATCACTCACAGGCATTGTACGACAAGGGGTTTGGAGCAGTCACAGGATGATGAGAACTGTGTGGTGGCTGTCACTTCACTAATATTACTGTAGTTATTGTTAACTCCTCCGTGGCCATCACTACTGCATCCACTTCTGTTAAACATGGAGTCCCGATTGCAACCTCCCCTCTTGAGGGAACAGTTGCAGACACCCAAGTGTGAAAATTTGCCAGTCTCGTCTCTGACCCCACCAATGAGGTTGTTCCTCAGAAGAGTTACAAAGTGGGCAAAATGGGCAGGACTGGAAGGGGGTCCAGTGGCTCCCTCCAAGAGGAGATACTGCACGTGTGTTATGTACCATTCTTCTCCTTTGGACAGATTCTCGTCATCCTAAATATCAAAACAAGCAAAATTAATCATTCAACAGATTTTTCAACAAAACTTACTAACGTCGCGCCGGGCAATTTGCTCTCACAACACTGGCGAGCGGTTGACTAGCTTTAGCTTAATTGAAGGGGCGTGGGGTGGGTGGGCACATGGGCGGGGGGGGGGGGTTACAGAGCGCTTGGTTACGACAAGAAGGATGTGTAGAACCACTCTTCATGTTATGATTCATGTCTGTTAAACTGCTTTGATGCATCGCATACTTAAGAGTATAGTGAGCCATAAGGCTCTAAGAGAACTTACTGCCCTCCGCGCGTTGCCTGTTTATCCAGTTCTCGAGGACAAAAAGTCAGAAGGGTCAGACGAAAAATCAGCCAAGCAAAAAATCGCATAGAAAAGACCACAGGACTAATATAATTGCTACAAACTTCGTTGGAGAGCAATGCAAACCATTGTTAGCAAAAAACGCAATTTATGTTACTTCAACATGTGATTACAAAATTAAACATTTTGTTCACGGGGGTGTCCCAATCTTAGTGAACATAGCACAAATTCGATCACCGTCACCAAAAGAAGACAAAATGTGGGTTCACTTGTATTGCATTAAGATGCCCAAATCGGGATTATCCTTCTCACTTCCCCTGGCTTCAGCGCAAACATCGATTATACAATGCTGACTATCAAGCATTTATTACGATTAAACTTCCGAATTTTCAAACTAAAATAGAAACAGAAAAACCCATAAAACCAATTAAATAAAGCCTGGTTCACTCTAGTTCAACTCTGATAGACATTAACATTTGTCCACTCCTGTTTAGAATCTAGCTCAAAATATTTCTACATGTATAATCCATAAAAAATCAGACAATCTGTACACAAATACACCAAATGATCTCAACATCATCATAATGAGCATGGTAACCAATAGAGGTTTGGTTAACCAATATATTTACATGGATTGAACATCAAATTTCAAACTTCTCAAATGTTAGTTATGGCATTTAGCATTCAATGAAAGCAAGCCAACATCAACCCAGACGAGGTCTACGCAAACTAAGATCATAGCATAGCAAACAGTAGAACATCTGGTCAAACACTGACCACTACATTCTAGGCATTACATTTGACGTTAAACACTGATCATTAAACATTGGTCACTGTTAGGTTTAACATCAAAGGCATGAAATAACACGGCGCCCTTTTATCACGTGCAGTCACTTGTTATTTGTTCAGTTTGAATTGACAAAAGGTGGAGAATAGTTACACATGTTCATATTGTTCAAGGTTGTCAAGTCCGAATAGGAAAACCGACACATCAATCAAGTTGAAGCAGTTAAAGAAGATCGCCTGCAAGCTACAGTTGATCGAAATCACACCTCAAAGCAACGATCAAAATAATAATCAGATCCCAATTGTATTACGGCTTCGAGAAGATCAAATATTAACATGTTGGAAATAGTAATCCATATTTAGAAGTATTTAATTGCAGCCGAAATGTTTCAATGAGCAGAGAAGGTTTTGTACGCAATTAACAAGCGATGAAAGCTTATACCATATCTATTCGGTCGATCAATGACATCGGTCTATTGAACAACTAAGACGGTGTAGTTTTTCCACACACCCTTTCTATTTCAAAGACATCCAAAGCCAAAATGCATGACATCATATTGAAACCTTTTTCTATTCAAATTAAATCCTCAGAAATTGAATACATTTCGTTTAAGTTTTCGCAAGATTTGTAATATATAAAAATCTATCGGAACTTTGAGGTCTATAAGAAATGTTTTGCCCAATTTTTTTTTCTATTTTTTCGTTTTAGTATTTGGCTACGGAGAACAATTTATCAAAAAACGCGCTTTTATAATTTCCATTAGATATCTCAAAGAGACCATGGAGAACTATCAACGAGAGAACCAAAAAATTGGATTTTTTTCAAATTATTCATTTTAGAAGCTTTTCAATGATGCTCTTTCTGTTTCTCGGCGCAAAGATCATCAACGTATAGTTGCATCAAAAACCCTAGGCTGGTAAAACGTTCCTTGCCACCCACACAACAAAGTTAGAGAGTTCAAAGAACAATTCATTTTGACAAAACAATGTGTTCCGACATCACCCTTGTGGGGGGATGAACTATATGCTCAATTTTTCTAAACATAACCGAATTGCTCTCAAACGACCGGCGAGCGGTTGGCTTCGTCAGTAACTAGCCACGGTTTAGTGAGGCTAGCTTTAGCTTGACTCGACTCTGCAACTTATAGTTTTCTAGCCTTGTTAGTAAATAAATCAAATAAAAACTGATATTTTAAAAATTTGCAAAATATTGCAAAACTTAAAAGAAAAGCTTCCAGATTTTGCGATGAAAATGATTTTTTATCTCTGGAGTTATGTCAAACAATCGCAAAATTTAAACATGATCTTGCCAACACTCGAGATATTAGAAACTTCAAAACCATTCCCTTGTCTCAAGAGACTATCGAGTATCCCTATTTCAAGCTTTAAATAGTTTCACTGGCTCATAAAGATCCAGAAACTTGAAACATGATAATTTTCCCAAAATTTGAAAACTAAATTTTATCAAAAAAATTGCTAAAGCCGGAGTCATTAAAATATTGATAACCATTCCAATAACACTAGAAAACATGCATCAGCTTATCACCAAGCCATGGAGGTCCCTAGGACCCTGGTGCCGGAAAAAAACGATAAAAGTCAAGATTTCAAAAAAAAAATTGCCAATATTTTTTAAAAAAACTGCTGATAAAAATCTTGAAAAACACTCCATTACATCCAGAAAATATACAGTAACCTATTGTCCAACCCTAGAGGAGGTTCCTGGTCTCTCAAGGCTAGAGAAACCTGAAAACCGACAAAAAACTTCAGAAAACTTGAAACAAATCCAAGTTTGATCAGAAAAATTGCAAAAAAACTGAAAGCTATTCCATGGCAAACAAATTTGTTCCAGTAACTTATTATCAAACTCTTAAGGACGTTTTCTGGCCCCTGCGTCTGGAAAGACGTGAATAATGTAAATGTCAAAAAATGGAAAAATTTGCACATTTTGTCAAAAATTTGTGATGTTATAGTGTTGAAACCATACCATCACCACTAGAAACTAAGCAGTAACCTATTATAAAATCCTAGAGGAGCCACGGGGGGTGGTCGCAGGGGTGCACCGGCGGGCTGATGGGGAGGGAGGGGTGGGCCGGCAATAGTGGGGTGGGGGGATAACAGCGTGGTGGGGGGGGGGTGTCTTCGAACTCTAAGAACCGCCCTTCACACCATAAGTATAAGTCTCCAAAACCGTTTGTGCAGAAACAGAGCTAAAAAGCTCTACAAGCACTTAATGCCCGTTGGGCGCTGCCTGTTTATCCCATTTTTGAGGACGAAAAGTCAGAAGCGTCAGACGAGAAATCGGTCAAGCAAAAAACTGCTTAAAAAAGACCCACAGGACTAATATAATTGCTACATACTTCGTTTCAAAGCAATTAATAAATATCTAAGACAATACAATCATGATGAAAATTAATTAATTAGAGCGATATTAGGTATTACAATTTAGATCAAATCAGATCACGCAATTGAAATGTAATTTACGAGCTCTTTCATTCTTTAATGCACTCACTAAACAAAATTTCAAAGGGGCACGTACAAGTTTTAAAACGATAGATGTCTGCTATGCCAGGTTTTACTATACATAGTTCCAAATTTCAACACTTGCAAGTTGCGAATTTCAAGCAAGCTATGTGACTTTCTAGTCATTTCGCGTTTCTCATCGAATTGCAGATTTTCTCATTGACTTCATCACAGTCTCATAACCTAGTCGATAGCCAAAAAGTCACGTGGAAAAAGCAAAAAGATGTCAAAAAAGCAATTAGAGAAATTTAAACAATTATTCCCAGAAAAAATGCTAATAATTTCCCGAAAATTTGGAAAAAAAAAGTTTTATCAAAAAATTGCTAAAGCTGGAGTCATTAAAATATTGATAAAAATTCCAATAACTCTAGAAACTATGCATCAGCTTATCACCAAGCCTTGGAGGAGGTCCCTAGGACCCAGGTGCCGGAAAAAACACTAAAAGTCAAAAAGATTTAAAAAAAAATGCAATCTTGAAAAACATTCCATTACATCTAGAAGCTAGGCAGTAACCTAAATCAAACCCCCAGAGGAGGTTATGTGGTTCTTAGGGCTGGAGAAACCTAAAACCTGACAAAAGATTTTCAAAATACTTGAAAAAAATGCAAGTTTTATCAAAAAAAATTGTTAAAATTTGTCATGTTTAAAAATTGGAAGCAATTCCATGACAAATAAAATTCTTTCAGTATTTTATTATCAAACCCTTAAGGACGTTTTCTGGCCCCATCATCTGGAAAGACGTGAATAATTAACAATAAAGGTTAAAAAATTGAAAAAATTTGAACGTTTTGTCAAAAAGATGCAAAAGTTGGTAATGTTAATATGCAGTAGCCTATTATAAAACCCTAGAGAATGTTCCTTGACAGCTAGGGCTAAAAAACGACAAAAATTTTCATGAAGCTTGAAAAATTGTGAAATTAGAAATTAGTATAAAATTGCGTGTTTTTAGCGATCGGTTGTTCGTCAGTAGCCACGGGGGAGGGGGCTACACCGGGGGCTGATGGGGGGGGGGAGGGTTCGGGAAACAATGGTGTGGGGGCAACAGCGTGGTGGGGGGTGGGGGCAAAAGTGGGTGCGGGGAGGTGTCAACAGTGGGGGTGTCTTCGTCTCTAAGAACCGCCCTTCACACCATAAGTATAAGTCTCCAAAACAGTTTGAGCTGAAAATAAGCTGAAATGCTCAAAGAGCACTTAAAGCCCGCTGGGCGCTACCCATTTATCTTGTTTCCGAGGACAAAAAGTCAAAAGCTTCCGACAAAAAATCGGTCAAGCGAAAAATTGCATAAAAAGACCGGCAGGACTAATAATTGCTATAAACTTCGTTTGAGCGCAATTAATCAGTTAATTCAGGACTATCAATATATTCATCGTAGAGGTTTGAGAGCGATGGTTTTTCAAAGCCCGTCAATAAGAATATAAACAAAAAAAGATTTCTTGAATATAAAATTAAAAAAGATTTCTTAGTCAAGTAGAACATAAAATAAAAAAGATTTCTTAATTTAAATATAAAATTAAAAATATTTCTTTTCATTTAATAAGATTTTTTCCAAGTTATTGTTGTTCTTGTTCACATTTACCGATTTTTTGTTCAAATTTTAAGATGGCTAACAAATTCAAAAATTTTGACAAAAGAGTAATTGGTTTTACATTTAAGGACAACAGAGGGTTGCTGAACTGTTTCAATCAAAATTTTGAAAATTCAGCATTTAAGATGGCCCAGAATATTCTTCTTTAGTACACTTTGTCCAAATTTGCAAGAAGTTCAGACCTAACAACTGCTCACAAAATCTCCGCTTACTCAGATGAGGCTAAATTTAATTTCGAATCCTACCAATGATCTGGATTTTGAAATTTTCAGGCCTTTCCATAATTCAAATCAATATTCATCCAAGATACATTTATTTTCTCATGACATCGAATACATTTCATTTCAAAAAATACAACTTCATTTTACTATATAAAAACATACCCGGCAGATTGACAGGATAAAAGCCGCCGTTGATTCCAATAAGCATGATTGGGATTGAAAAAAGAAGATATTGATAAAAAAAAGATTTTTGTACAAAAACATTTTTAAGTCCGATTTATTTTGATTGAATTTCGTAGTTGAGCATACTTATGTTTCTTAGAGAGAGGCTACAGGGGCTACTATCAATACAAATAAACATTAGATATGGTAACTAAGACTTACAGGAACGACGTTCAAATAGCGGGCATCTTAAATTGGGCTTTATGGGTTTATCCCAATTCTATTTCTGACTTCAATTTTTTATACTGACTCTGTTCATTTTGAATTGGATTGCTGAGCAACTGATGTTTGAAATCACTTTTAGCAGGATGAGAGAAGAGAGAAACTAGCCTAGAGAAGTCGAAAGATTTCACGCAAAATGTTGAAAGAGCGGCAAAATGAAGTAAAGCGAAACAATTTTTTGTTCGACGAAGTAAAAAACATAGCAGTACAAGTCCTTACGTACAATTCAAAGAATTTTCATTGACTAAATAAAAAACTAGACCTAGAACGGTCTAAGATTGCATTGGGAGCATCATTTAGAAAAAAAATCAGATAAACATAACCGACTAACGTCGGGCGAATTGCTCTCAAACGACCGGCGGGCGGTTGTCAGCACCTAGCCACTGTTTAGTGAGGTTAGCTTTCGCTTGATTGAAGAGGCGTGAGGCTAGGGTAATAGACGATATTATCACGCCACATAACAGCCGCTGAAGTCAACAAAAGAGTTAAGGAGAGAGAGAGAGAGAGAGAGTGCGAGGTAAAAACGTGAGCGAGAAAGAGGAAAGAAACGCCAACCAACACACACACAGAGAGAAAGAGAGAGAGCTAGAAATTTTTTTCCATGAGATTCTAGCCTTGTTAGTAACTAAATCATATAAAAAACTGAAAGTGCAAAATTCAGAAGAAAACTTTCCACATTTCGCAGTGACGAAAATGTTCAAAGAACATTTTTTGCCTCTGGATTTTTGTCATGTAACCCATCTGCAAGACTTAAAAAGCTTCGTTGGCCAGTATTAGTCGTTAAACTCAAGAAAGGACTCAAAAACTGCGAATAAAATGACAAAAAATTTCAAAAAAAAATTGAAAAAATCATAAGTTTTATTAAAAAATCGATAAACTTTGTGATATTGAAAAGTTCAAAACTATTCTATCGCAATAAAAATTGTTCAGTAACCTATTATCAAAGCCTATAGGAGGTTTCTTGGGGCTGGAAGAACTTAGATAATGACAAATTTTGAAAAATTTGAAAAAAAAATTCAAGTTTTACCCAACAATTGCTAAAAATCGTGATGTTCAAATGTTGAAAAACATTCTATAACCACTAGAAACTATGCAGCAACGTATTGTCAAACCCTTCAGGAGGTTGTCTGAACCCTGAGGCTGAAAAATCTTGAATAATGAAAAATATGTCAAAAAATTTTAAAAATATAGCAATTTTTGTCAAAAAAAATGCTAAAATTCGTGATGTTTAAATCTTTAAAATGATTCCATTACTTCTAGAAACTACATAGTAACCTATTATTATACCCTCGAGGAAGTTCCTTGGCTCTTGAGGCTGGATAAACCTAAAAAACGACAAAAACTTTCAAAAACATTGAAAAAATTTGCAAAATTTATCAAAAAAATGCAAAAAATTCGCAGTGTTGAAATGTTGAAACCATTCTATTACCACTAGAAACTATTCAATAACCTATTATCAGATCCTAAAGTGGATTCCTTGACACCTAGGACTGCTAGGGCTGAAAAAAACTTAAAAAACTGACAAAAATTTTCAAAAATCTTGAAAAAAATTGTGAAAATTAGTATAAATTTGCGTTTTTAGCTAGCGGTTGTTCGTCAGTAGCTAGCCACGGGTGGGGGGAGGGTGCACGGGGGTGCCGATGGGGGTGGCGACAGTCGGGTGGGGGTGGGGGGCAACAGGGCGGTGGGGGGGGGCAATAGTGGTGGGGGGGTCAGCAGTGGGGGGGGGGGGGTGGGGGGGGTCTTTAACCTCTAAGAACCGCTGTTCACACCATATGTATAAGACTCCAAAACTGTTTGAGCTGAAACAGAGCTAAAAGGCTCTAAGAGCACTTAATGCCCGCTGGGCGCTACCTGTTTATCCCGTTTTTGAGGACGAAAAGTCAAAAGCGTCAGACGAAAAATTAGTCAAGCGAAAAATCGCATAAAAAAAAGACCGACAGGACTAACATAATTGCTACAAACTTCGTTTGAGAGCAATTAAAAAAATCAAAAAAACAGTAAAAATCAAGGTGAAATTGCCGCATGTGAACAAAAAACCACTAGCGAGAAGGCGAATTTTTGTTCAAACACCGTTTTTTCACTCTACTTCAAAATTAGAGCAAAAAATTTCACGCCGCAAAACCACTCGCTTTTTCGCTCCACTTCCTGTTTCGGTGTTACCAAAATCACTACTCAAAAGTCATGAAAATGTGTGAACAGATCTTAAAAAAACATAGCCGGAAGAACGACTCGAGTCATATCCGGAAACGACTCGAAGGAGAAAATTGCCCATACTTACGACTAAACAACTACAACATCTATTGTGAACCCCAAACCTCCTAAAAATTCCATATAAAATTTGAAGAAGAATAGAAACGGCATTCAAAAACAAATTGAACAAAAAAATAGAAAAACTAGAAAAAAGTTTTTTTTTAACATGAGTTTTTTTATAGTACAAGGAAACATAAAGCCGAGTAAAGTTCCCTCGCAATTAGAACAATGAAAAGCTTGCAAAACAATGTGCAAGTCATAATAGGTCAAGAAACTGTCTAAGATTGAAAAAAAAGCAGAACTGCAAAAAAAAATAATAAAAATGGTTTAAAATTTCTCATTTTTTTTGTCATTTTTCCTAAGAAAAAAATGATTTCTACCAACAAAACTTTAATAAATTGGTATCTGAAGATTCCTTAAGTAACCAGCTTCTATTCAAATCCCACTTAAAGCATTAAAACAAAACAAGCAAAAAATCATTAAATTTCGTCTAAAAATCAGCAAAACTGATGAAAAACCTCCAAATTAGCATTAAACTCAAATAAAATACTTGAAACCTTCAATTCCCATCAAAACAAGCCTAAAAGTAATACAATATTATATTCAAACCTCATAACCATCAAAAGTTGCAAAACAACTGCTTTTAAAAGCCGCACGTGAACAAAAAAATTTTGCTCGCTTAGAGAAAACTTTTAAACTTTTCCACATCAATTTCTCGCTCTCTCAAAAACAGCGGTATGAACAAAAACCACTCTGTTTTCGCTCCGCTCTTCACTTTTGTTCAGCACCAAAATCAATCCAAACTTTTTTACGCGTTTTATTTACCGCGTCAAAAATCACTCCAATAAAATTGATTTAAAAAAAGGACTTCTCCAATACTCCTCTTCGAGTCGTAAAAAAAGCACTTCTCCAATACTCCTCTTCGAGTCGTAAAAAAGACATCGCCCCAATACAATTCAAATTCTTTGAATTGTAAAAAAAATAGGAGCGCTGTAATAGCGGGCTGAGAAGATGAGGGCGGCTATTAAATATTAGTTAATTTTACTATTTAAAATATAAGTTATTTTAATCACCCGTTCAATCAAATTGTATCTTAGTCTAATAAGTGACAGGTTCCAACTTAACTAAAATTTTAAAAATGCCGCGTTATTTTTGTTTTAAAAAAAGTTTTTCTTTAAAAAGGACGAGTTCCATCAAAATCTCAAATATAAGCTTTTTAGAGAAAAAAGCAATGATGTTACTTGATAAGAAAAGGCACGTATGAAACTAACATCGGTGACAGTGAGCACAAGTTGTCTGATGATGGCTGTGTATGAGTCAGGGTTATTGGTTCGTCTGGTGTTGCTATAGCTGTTTGGACTGGCGCTGCTGCCACTCTTAGCATGTCTTCCACTTGCAGCAGGAGACCCAACTCCGTTCATCATGTGATCATTATCGCCATCATCCTACAAAGCAGAAACAGGTGCTACATTTACTTCAATCAAGATACAATAAATATGGGATCTTTTCCTTTTGTGTCCGTAAGACTACTCAAATAACTTTTTTATTTTTTCTTAACGTAAGTATGTATAATTTAGTTATAGTAACTTAAGAATAATTTAAATTAACTCAAAAGGGCGGGAGGTCCAAATCACCAAGTTGAGGAGGGTGTGTGGCGGTCATGTGGGGTGGGGGGTTGCTGATGGAGTTGGTAAAAACTTTTTAGGATTAAGAACCGACCTTCACACCATGAATTCGTCTACAACATTTTCAGTGAATCGCACACATACTTAGAGCCTAGTAAGGCCCCGTTTTTGCAGACATAAAGTCAACATAACAGGCAAAATGCCGGAAAATATCCTCCGTTGACGCACATCGTGATTGACACAGAAGAAGATATATGAAGAGATAGAAACTGACAGAATTTTTTTCTAAGGTTCCAAAACGTGCTCTATTTCGGTGTGCAGCTCAGTTATATTCTGAAAACCATAATTAAATCAGCTCCAAAACTGAAAACTCTTCAGCTTAATACTAATGCCAACTAGCAACCGCTCTAATGGACTTTAATAACCTATTGAACTATGATGACTTAATGACCGAGCTCTATCGGTTTATCGTTTTCTCTTTGGATTTTGCTGTTAATTTGATTTCTTTTGATTTTGCTGCTAACATTGACCGTATGTACTACATTGCGTAATTCAACGCGTGGAAGAATTTAAAATCCGTTCAGTTGAAACAGTGAGTGAGCTGAGTCACGAGTCAAACTTGAAAATCGTGACTTATTTAAAACGAAAAATGTGATTAAAAAGGTTAAAGCGAATTAAAAAAAATTAGCAGGACAATTCCTGACACAATTAAAAGAATTTTTATAGACTAAGCAAAAATACTTGACCCAGAATGTAATATGAATGGTATGGGGAGAACTATTCAGAAAATAATCACATCGAAAAATTTAAAAATAGTGAATGTTGTCAAAATGCCTTTTGTGAACAAAAAACCACTCACAAGAAAGCAAAACTATGTTCAAACATCTTTTTCTCACTCCACTTTAAAATTAGAGCAAAAAAATGCACGCCGCAAAACCACTCGCGTTTCCGCTGCGCCTGTTTCCGGTTAACCAAAACAATCAGCGCAATTTGAGTTCGAAAATTACAAATATGTGTGAACAGATCTTGTGAAAAAAGACAGCATCTAATACAATTCAAATTCTTGTCCTCTCAAATTCAGATCCTCTCAAATAGCCGTTGAGAGGCTGACAGAGGTTACTAACAAGCATCCACCAATACAAATCTGTCAAACAAAAAAATGCTCAAAAAAGACCGCAGGACTTAAATAATTTTTTTTAAATGCACGGTGATTAAAATAAAATATCATACATTATAACATATGACGCAAGCAAATAGAATCCAGTATGTCCAACAAGTGCAGTAACGGAACTCGCAATTAAGATAATTGCTAGAAACTTCGTTTGAGAAGAATTAATAATTTCATGCATTCCTGATAGCATATATAATTGAACACAGCATTTGTCTTGATAACATACTCTTGGACAATATAGCGTGGAATAATTTTTTTAGATGCAAAATTTTAGACGTAGGTTGAAAGTTCTGCTTATTTTAGGTATTTTGTTGTTGGTTGGATGTGTTTAAAACCAGTTCATTGTTTGCTGGATAATTATCAACTTTAAAAACAAAAAAAGCATAAAAAGGTTTTGAATAATTTGTGGTTTAACATTTCCTCCCAAAACAATATTCTGTACTCACCTGATGACTGATGAGATCATCATCCTCGTCGTGTTCATTGGGCATAAAACCCTTTTTGCTGAGCAGAGTGACATTGATCCTGCCAAATTTCATCACTTGACCCTCAATATCTGGCCAGTAGGGCTTCTCTTTCTTCTGTCCATCTGTCGGTAGATCTCCGATGTATACAATGTACGATATCCTGAAACAAGCAGACCCGGTATATGCATTGGTGATTAAAATAAAATATCATACATAACATATGACGCAAGCAAATAGAATCCAATGTCCAAAAAGTGCGGTAACGGAACTCGCAATTTCCAGAAGAATATTCTACTGAAAATTTTACCTTCCACGAAAATTTTACGACACAAATCATGATTCGCCTTCTATTTGAACGATGGGAGGCTTTTCTATAACAAGCAATCGCATTGAATTGCGCAAATTGCAGGATAGAAAAGAAAAACAAAATAAATGCAAGCTGAACATGAGCTCAAATTTATACAATCAACCTAAATTAATAATTTCTTTAACCCTCCGCGCTTCACAAAAAATATGCATTTTAATATCCTCCCATTTCCCATTAAGAGATACAGGATCTTTTCAACAATTGCCCCCCCCCCCTTTGCAAAAGGGGGGGCTATTCTTGAATAGAATTCAAGCGAGTGATTTATTAACCAATCAGAGACGAGTAATAAGTATCCGTGTATGCTCATACTGTGTTAAACTGGATAGAATAAAATGCGCCATGCTAGGGCAATTAGCCGAATTGGAATACAAAGCGAAAAGAATTTCCGACTGGCGGGTCGGTGGGCGCGCTTCGCGGCTTCGCCGCGATAACCGACCCGCGATTTCCGGATTACATCCTACAGTGCGTGAGAGGCATGGCCGTGAACAGCGGTCCGCAATTGCGCTGAAACCATTTTTCGGCTATCTAAACTGTAGGCCAACTAATATTGTGGTAAAGTATAGCACAGAAGGGGAGGCGATTCTCTACTAGGTACCAAAGGGGGGGGGCAATTGTTGAAAAGATCCGAGATACATATTAACAAGGTTGAAAGACTGAAGGATTATTTAATTTCTCTTACTGAAGACCGAGAGAATTATAGGCAATAAACAGGACTTGTAGCAATAAATATTGGTAACTTAATTTAAGAATAACGTCAAAAAAAACAGGACCCATAACCTGCACACGCCAATTAGGTAAAATCTTTTTAGCTAATCTAAATTGTCTTTAATTTTCGCGTTGATAGTTAGTATAAAAACCAGAGCTCAAATTTTCCGTTCCGCTTTTAAACCGAAATTCAACGTATTGAATTTTTTGACCCGTGTTAGAGAACACGACACCTCCTGGATTATGTCGGCCGGGTATCGGACAAAATTGTACTGGAATCTAAATTGTCTTTAATTTTCGCGTTGATAATTAGTACAAAAACCAGCGCTCAAATTTGTTAACTTTCCATTCCGCTTTTAAGTGAATTCTTTTGACCCGTGTTAGAGACCACGACATTAAGATTGTCAAATCATTAAACTCACTGCTGAATATTACGATTATGTACGAGGACACTAACTTGTGTTGGAGTATCATCCACCAGAAAGTCTTGTGTTTGACCTCATAGGGCAGATCAGTGACAATGAATTTGCGGAGCTCGTCATTGTAACCACACATCCACGATGCATTCAGGTATGAAGAGTACACCTCGTGGATTATGTCGGCCGGGAATCGGACAAAGTTGTACTTAAACGGCACCTGCAAAGAAGAAAGAACAAGTAACTAACAGTCCAATTTTTGCACAAATGGCAACTTAACTCACATTAATACAAGTTTTCTGACTACAGCATATCTCAAAATAGAGCACTTAAAACAAACAGAGAATTGGACATTTTAGGTGACAATGTCTTCTAATCTGACATCCATCGCAGTTCTTTAAATCACTTCTAATCCATTCAATGCTAATTGAAGTCTACATAATTTGCGCCTCGTCCTCTATTAAGTTACGAGAACGAACTAAATGCGTTTGAAGAAATGGCAGTTTTAATTCAAGACCTTTTGAATGTCTCTAGGAAAAGTCTCTTCTCTGCCATTGTAGTCTCCTTTTTCCTTCTCCAGATGATGCTCCCTGTACTTCTCCACAAACTCTACACTCTAAAACATCACAAAAAATATTATTGAGAGCAAAATCTAATGGCAGTAACCCATGGCAAAAGACGCCGAAGAGTGCCAAATTTCAAGATGAATTAGGTGAGGGGGCAAGAATTTGTGGAAAATTACTCAATTTAATTGTGCCCCCAGCGGTTTCTGTTTTTGAGGACGAAAAGTCCAAAGCATCAGACGAAAAGTCGGTCCTGCGAAACATCGCATAACATAGCCGCAGATTATAGAAATAGCTGCGAAATAGACTTGCGTTCGGTAGAATTCAGATAAACCGATACAAATATAAGTTGGAATCGATTGCAGTCTGCTTCAGTCGGGGAAGGGTGGTCACTAAAATCACTATGGGGGCTTCCAATGACGTCATTAGAAGTTATTAAATAACACTAACAACTAAAAAAGTTTAAAGTAAAAAAATAACATCAATTTCGGCGCACTTTTCATTTGACTTTTAGTATTGAACTACCGCCAATTGAACCCCGTCATTCAAAATTCGACACGAGAGAGAACTTTAGAACACGCAAAACGCCAAAAGTCAACAGCGCAAAAGGCACTCAAAAGTCAAAACCGTCAAGCAAAAATTATGCATAAAAAAGACCAATACGTTGACAATAAATACTTCAAACTCCGGTCGAGAACTATCAAACATTCCACCATAAGGTAATAAGGCTTAATATAACTCACTCCGCAGAAGCCTGCTTTCAAGGGACCTTCATTACACGAACGAGTTCCTTTGACCCTAAACTAATTCAAATTAAACTTAAGTTCTGAAGCGCAAAAGTCAATTTATTGAGTGAAGTTAAGGCATTTATGATCAAAATGTAATCACGCAAATTACAAATATAGCAGGCATATTGCCAGAGAATAGCCGCAGTAGCTTTCTAGATCTACAGTCTCAAAAAGATAAAAGAAACGAAACAAAATTTTTTTTATTCAAAGCTGATACGTTACATTTTGATTAAAAATCTGTATAACTTATTGATGCCTACATTAGATATTAGATGTTCTCAAACGACCTTCAATTAGGGTGACACGCACTCACCTGACCTTATCTCTTTGAATTGAAGTGAAGAACAGTCAGTCGGAGAGTGAGGAAGTCATTTTGAGTGAGGTAAGTCACGTGTGACCAAAAACTGATTCGCGCAAATGAACAGAAATCACGCTCCACTAAGATTGAAAAAAACGTCACACGCCCAATACAGTTGAAATTGCATGAATGAATGAAAAGCAATTTCCAAGTAATTGTGACGTCATGTGGTCGTAACAAAAATCTTGAAATAATATCCTCAGCTATCGCTTTGCTGCTATTAAAAACTTTTGCTAGCGAGAACGAGAGAGTGAGAAATGACGTCACACGCACAAACGCATTTACTGAGAGGAAGAAGGAACTTTCAGCTTTGCTGAATTTTCAACCAATGTAAAACGAAAAAAGAGCGTCAGACGACGAAACAAAAGGATCGTGAACACCACAATATAGCTACGCTCAGATTAGAGCTAAAAAGAATTCAAGACTAAAAACAATGCTAAAAATTTCATGGGGATGGCAACAGTTAGAAAATAAAGTGACGTTTGCCTAGTTTAAGTGTCAAGTGTTCTAATTGGGTCCAAAGTTTCATTATAATTGATAAACACGGTGAATTCGGCCTCTACATTGGAATGAAATAAGCTTATTACTGACACTAATTAGCAGGCAGCAAAAACTAAGTGACTTTGACGACTAAAAGTCTTATTGTGCGGGCCATATTGATTTATCCTGGATTTCGCATTTTGATCTTGACGTTTGCTTAAATTTTATGTATGGATTCTAAATTCCATTCAGTTGAAACAATGAAACATAGCTGGCAGATTGCCAGAAAATAGCCGCAATAGATTCGTAGATGGCAGTATAAAAAAACAGTAAAAAAGACAGACCAAAAAAATTCGTCTTTTCATTGAGGGCTGATCTGTTATATTTTGATTAAAAATCTGTATAAGTTATTGCTGCCTCTATTAGCTGCTCTCTAATAACCCTCATTTAGAGTGCCACACACCCATTTGACCTTATCACTTTGAATTAAAGTAAATAAAAGTCAATTTCAAAGTGAGGAAGTCGTTTTTGAGAGTGAGGTAAGTCAAGTGTGACCAAAAATTTAATCACGCGCATGAACAAAAAAACTCACTCCACTAAGAGCGAAAAATGACGTCACACATGCAATTCAGTTGAAATTGCATGAACGAATGAACAAAAAGTGGCTGTGACGTCATATGGTCGTAACAAAAATCATGACGACGAAATAAAAAAAACCAAGAGAAGGCCAATAATAGCCCCAGCTATCGCTGTGCGGCTATTAACCAGCTATCGCTGTGCGGCTATTAAAAAGATACGTTAGAAATCAAATGTGAAAGTCGTGATTTCTGCAAAACGAAAAGGAAAACTGAATTAAAACGGACAGCGCCTTAATAATAGACGTTGAAATTCTGAGGACGGCTATTAAACACATCCAAATCAGAGAAAAAATTGCTCTCGAAATGGAGGCTCGATTATATTGTAGCACACCAGTCGGTTAAGTCATATTCTCGCTCTTTAACGATACCAATAAACAGACAAGACCTATTACAATCACGTTCAAATACCAGGGATCTAAAGCAGCTCTATGAGTTGATCCCGTCTCCATTTTTGATTTAGTTTTTCAATTCGAATTTGTTCTTTTGGATAGCTTTCTTAAGAAACTGCTGACTGTCTAAGAGCGAAATGAGCGAGGAGTGAAACTAGCCTAGAGAAACCAACAAGATTTCACTCAAGATGTTGAAAAAGTGACAAAATTCGTGAAACCAAAAAGTTTTTGTTTGAAAAAAAGCGGCAGCGTAAAAGGAGTGTAACCACCGGCTGTTAATAAGACGCCAGCTAATAATCAATCAAATTTGTCGCACTTTTGAAAAACATTAAACTTAAGCAGTAAACTGTACAGGGATAAGTTCAGGAGCTCAATATTCTGAATGAGAATGCAAATTAGATCAAGCAAAACACAAACAAAAAGACTCAAAAACTAAATAAAAAATTGCATAAAATCTGCGACAACTTAGTACAGTTAGAATCTCAAACTGTCAATGGACAAAATCCGACAAAAAATAAATTTCCTTCTTTTGGACTAATTGCTGAAATCTCATATTTTGGTTTTGAAGGCGGTATAATGTATATGTTGGTGCTATTCGCTCTCCTCAAATAACCTTCAATTAGAAAGAGATACCCTAAGTTAACTTCTTCAATTAAAGTAAGCAAGTCTTTTTGAGTGTGAGGAAAGTTATTTTTGAGTGAGAAACTCATGTGAGACCACACACGATTAAACAAAACTAGCAGGCCCGCAAAAGCATCACAAGAAAAACATTTAAAAGAAAAGATAGAAGGTTAAAAATTCAGATCTTTTGCACCACCTGGGACAGGAACCTATGCCCCTCGTTCAAAAGCAATAGGTATTACTTTTCGTCACCAATGTGTTTGGTTTGAGTATATTACCCTATCTTCCAACAATTTTTTGTCCAACCACGTTTTCTGCTTTACCATTTTGCATATTTAAGGAGCGCTAAGACTTGCACAGATAACGATATTCTACATGGTGGCATAGTGTGACTCATGTTCTACGTTAGGCTGCATGTTTAAGGAGCGTTTATAACATGCAATGATATGGAGCTTAAACATGCGAAAGAGAAAAGAGAGAAAAAAGGAAAGAGAAAAGACAGAGGAAAAAGAGAAAACGAACGCAGAAAAAAAGAACAGGAAAGAGATAAACCAAACAGAGAAAAAGAAGAGAAAACAGAAAAAAAAACAGAACAGAAAAGACAGAGAAACGAAAAACAAAAAAATCAAATAAAAGAGGGAAAAGAGAAAAAGAAACAAAAAAAGAAAAAAAAGAAAACCAAGACAGAAAAGAAAAAGAGAAAAGAGAGTAAAGAAAGAGAGTAAAAAAATCGAGAAACAAAAGACAGAAATGAAAGAAAATAAAAGCAAAAAACGAGAAAAGCAAAAGAGAAAATAGAGAAAAAAAGAGAAAAGTAGAGAAGACAGACAAAAAGAAATGCAGAAAAAGAGAAAAGAGAGAAAAGAAATAGAAAAACAAAAAAGAGAAAAGACACAGAGAAAAGCAAAAAAGAGAAAAGAGAAAAGCAAAGCAAAAAAGAGAGAAGAAAGAGAAAAAAGGAGAGAAAAAAGACAGGAAAAAACAGAAGTGTTACAGAAAGAGAGAAACAAAAGAAAGAAGAAGAAAAAGGCAGAGAAAAGAAAAAGAGAAAAGGAACAACGGAAAAAAGAAAAGCAGAAAAGAAGAACAGAAAAAGAGGAAAGAAAGAGAGAGACAAGAGAGACGAAAACGACAGAGAAAAGAGAGACAAGCAAAGCAGAAAACAGAGGGAGAAAAGAAAAAGAAAGGCAGAAAAGAAAAAGAAGCACAAGAGAAAGGAAAAACAGACAGGAAAGAGAAAAGAACAAAAGCTAAAGAAAAAACACAAGGAGGAACCAAAGAGAGGAACAAAAGAGAGAAGAAGAAGAAATGAAGGCAACAAAAGAACAGAAGAGAAAAAGAGAAAAATATGAAAAAAAATGAGAAAAGAAACAAAAAAGAGAAGCGCAAAAAGAATAGAAACGAAAAAGAAAAGGGAAAAGAAACGAAAGACAAAAGTAAGGAAGAGAAAAGAGCAGAAAAGAAAGAGGGGAAAAAGGAGAAGACAGATAAAAAACAAAAGACAAAAGAAAAGCGAAGAAAGAGAAAAACAAAAGAAAAGAAAGAAAAGCAAGAGATAAAAAGAAGGAAAGAAAAGAGAAAAGAAAGCAAAAGGAAGGAGAAAAACAAAAGACAAAAAAGACAAAATAAAAGACCGAAAGGAAAGAAAAACAAGAGAGAAAAGCAAAGAAAAAAAGACAGAAAAGAAAAGGCAGACAAATGAAAAAGAAAAAACAAAAATGAAGAGAATATGAGTAATGAAAGCGAGGAGCAATTCAGAAAAGGAAAGAAAAGAGAAAAGCAGGAGAGAAATGAAAGAAAGAAAAGAAAAAAACGCAGAAAAGAAGGAGATAGAGAGAAAAGAAGGAAACAATAGAAAAAAAAGAAAGGCTTAAAAGAACAAAAACAGAAAAAATAGAAAGAGAAAAGATGGACGGAAACGAAGGACAGAAAAGAAAGTGAAAAGCAAGACAGAAAAGAAAGAGAGGAAACGAAGAAGAAGGTCTGAGAAGAAAAAGAAAAGCAAGAGAGAAAGAAAAAGAGAAAAAAACAAAAAAAACTAAAGGAAAAAACCTATAAGAGGAACGAAAGAGAAGAATGGGAGAGAAAGGTAAAATACGAAAAGAACAGAAAAACAGAGATTAGAAAATGAAAAAGGAGAAAATGAACAAACAAAAGAGAAGAAGAGCAGAAAAAAGAAGAAAGAAAGGCAAGATCGAAAAGAACACAAAATAAAGAGGGAAGAGCAAAGAAATACAGAAACGAAAGACAAGATAGAGAAAACCAATAGAGAAGAAAGACAGCAGAGAAAGAGCAAACAAGAGGATTAAGAGATAGACGAATATGTCTATCTTTTTTCTCCTTTTTTTCTGCCTTTCTTCTGTTTTTGTAACGTTCTTGCTTTTCTCTTCTTTCTCTATCTTTCGTTTCTTTTCTTTTCTCTGTATGCTTTTCTGTATTGTTTCCTTTTCTCTTTCCTTTGCCATATTTCTCTCGTGTCCAGTTGTATCTTGCTTTTCTCTTCCTTTTCTTTTCTAATCTTTTTCTTTTCTCCTTCTATTCTGATTTGCTTTTCTCGCTTTGCTTTCTCTCCTATCTTCTTTGTATTTTTTTTCAGTTTCTTCTTTTTTCTGTTTTTTCGGTCTTTTTCTCTCCTCTCTCTCTCTATCTCGTTCCTTTCTCTTTCTTTTTTGTCTCTCTTCTCTTTTGCTTCTTTCTTTCTCTGCGCGTTCTTTTCTCTTTTTCTCTTTCCCTTCTGGTTTTCTCTGTATCTCTTTCTTTTTTCTTCTTTTCTTTGGTTTTTCTCTTCTGTTCTTTTTTCTGCCTTTTTTCTCTCTTTTGTTACTTTTTTTTCTTTTAATTTTTTTTCTTTTTCCTTTTTATATTACTTTTTGCCTTTCCCTCTAATCCCTCTCCTTTTTTCTCTTTTGTTACTTTTTTTTTTTTTAATTTTTTTTCTTTTTCCTTTTTATATTACTTTTTGCCTTTCCCTCTAATCCCTCTCCAAGAGAAAAAAAGAATAGAAGAGGAAAAAAACAAAGAAATAAAAGAAAGAAGAAAGGCAGAAAGAAGAACAGAAGAGAAAAGAAATAAAAAGAGAGAAAAAGAAGAGAAAAGAAAGATCAAGAGAAAGACAGAAAGGAAAAAGAAAAGAAAGCGAAAAGAAACAACGAAGCAAAAGAGAAGAGAGACAGAAAAGAAAAAGGAAAGAGAGAGAGAGAGGAGAAGAAAAAGACAGAAAAAAAAACAGAAAAGAGAGAAGACAGAGAAATTTTTTTAAAAAAAACAAAGAAGATAAGAAAAAAAAGCGAGAAAAGCAAATCAGAAAAAGAGAAAAGAAAACGAAGAGAACAGCAGGATACAAATGAAGAGAAAAAAGACAGAAAAGAAAGAGAAAAAGAAGCAATACAGAGAAAAGAGAAAAAACGAAAGATAGAGAAAGAAGAGAAAAGCAAGAAAATAAAAAGCAGAAAGGCAGAAAAAAGGAGAAAAACCGAATTGAGAGCGAGAAAGAGATAAGAAGAAAGGCAGAAAAAAAGAACAGAAAAAGAGAAAAGACTTAAAAGAAAGAAAAGCCGGAGAGAAAGAGAGAGAGAAAAGAAAGAAAAGCAAGAGAGAAAAGAGAGAAACGAAAAAGAAAGGCAGAAAAAAAAGACAGGAAGAAAGAGAAAGCAAAAAAGACAGCAACGACAAACATAAAAGAAGGAAAAAAGCGAGAGAGAGGAAAAATGAAGAAAGAACAAAAAATTAAAGCGAGAAACGACAGAAGAACAAAAGAGGGTAAAAAGAATGAGAAAGGCCAAAAAAAGAACAGAAAAGAAAGCGAAAAAAGTAAGGCGGAAGAGAAAAAGACAAAACAAAGACAAAAGAAAGCCAGACAGGAAATACAGAAAAGAGAGAAAAGCAAGACAGAAAAGCAAGAGATAAACGAAAGAGAAAAGAAAGATGAGAAAGGACAGACAGAAAACAAAAAAAAGAATAGAAAGAGAAAAACGATAAACAAGAGAGAAAAGAAAGAGAGATAATGAGAAAAAGAAACGATAGAGAAAAGGGTCAGAAACGAAAGATAGAGAAAGATGAAAGAGAAAAGCAAGAAAAGGCAGAAGACAGTCTGATCAGAAAAAGAAAAGCAAGAGAAAAAACCATGGAGAGTAAAACGAAAAGAACGAAAAACTGACGAAAAAATTTAAAGAGAAGAACAAAAGAGACAAGGACTAGAAAAATAGGCAAAATGAATAGAAAAAAAGAACACAAGGAAAAAAACAAAGAAGCAAAAGGGAGAAGAAAGGCAGAAAAAAAACAGAAAAGAAACAATAGAGGAAAGAGAGAAAGAGAAAAGAAAGAGATAAAAAGAGATAGACATAAAGGAAATAGAAAAGAAAGCGAAAAGAAAGAAAAAAGCGAAAGAAAAGAGAGACAGAAAAGAAAGGGAGAAAGGAACGAGAGAGGAAAAATACAGAAAAGAGAGAAAAGACAAACTAAAAAATGAAGATAAGAAGAAAAAAGCCAGAAAAGCAAATCAGAAAAGAAGGAAAAGAGAAAACAAGACAAAAGAAACGCAAGAGATAAACGAAAAAAGAAAAGATAAAAGAGAAAAGACAGACGAAAAAACTGGAAAAAAGAACTAAAGATTAGCTAAACAAGAACGACGGAAGAGAAAAAAAACAAACGAAAAGCAAGAGAAAGACAAAAAGACAGACAGGAAAAACCGAAAGGAGAAGAAAAGCGAGAAAAGCAAGAGATAATCGAAAGAGAGAAAAAAAGAAGAGAATAGACAGACAGACGAAAACAAAAAAAACGAATAGAAAGAAAAAAGAAAGAAACAGAAGGGAGAAAAAGACAGAAAAGAAAGAGAAAAGCAAGAGTGGAAAGAAACACAGAAAAAAAACAGAGAAAGGAACGACAGAAGAGAAAAGCAAGAGAAAAGCGGAAAGGAAAAAAGATACGAGAAACTAAAGAGAAGCGGACGAGGAACAAAGAGAAAAAAGAACGAGAAAAAGAAAGACCGATAAAAAGAACAGAAAAGAAAGAGAAAAGAAAGAAAAGAAAAAGACAAAAGAAAAGACAGAAGAGAAGGAAAGAAAAGCCAAAGAGAGAGTGGGGAAAAGAGCAAAAACAGAAATAGAAGGAAAATGAACGAGAAAAGCAAGAGAAAAAAGAAAGACACAAAAAAGCAACAGAGAAAAGTACGCCAGAAAAGAAAGCGAAAAGCAAAAACAGAAAGGAAAAAACATGCGAGAAAAAAAAGAATGAAAAAAGAAAGACAGAAAGAAACAGGCAAAAGAAAGAGAGAAAAAAAGAGAAAAGACAGAGAAACGAAAGAAAGAAAAGACAGAGAAAAAAGAAAAGACAGAAAAGAAAAGAAAGACAAAAAGAAAGAGAGAAAAAAAAACGAAAGAGACAAGAAAGGCAGAAAAAAAGAACAAGAAAGAAGAGGAGGAAGAAATCAGGAAGATAAACGAAAGACAGACAGGAAATACATAAAAGAGAGAGAAGCAATAGAGAAGCGCGAGATAAACGAAAGGGAGAAAAGAAAGAAGAGAACAGACAGACAGATGAAAACAGAAAAAATAGAAAAAGAAAAAAAAATAGAAAACGAATAGAAAGAGAAAAGAAAAAAAGGAAAGGCGAAAAGAAAGACAGAAACAAAAGTCAGAAAATGAAGCGAGAAAAGAAAGAGGGAAGAGAAAATAAAAAAAGGAAAAGAAAGACCAAAAGGACAGACAGGAAAAACAGAAAAGAGAGAGAAAAGCAAGAGATAATCGAAAGAAGAGGGTAGACAGACGGACGAAAACAAAAAAAACGAATAGAAAGAGAAGAAAGAAACAGAAGGGAGAAAACGACGGAAAAGAAAGAAAAAAGCCAGAGAGAAAAGAAAGACAGAAAAAAACAGAGAAGGGAATGACAGAAAAAAAGGAGAAAAGCAAAAGAGATATACAAATGAAAAAAAGATACGAGAAACTAAAGAGAAGCAAAAAAGGAGCAAGGAAAAACAGAATCAGAAAATGAAATACAGATAAAAAGAACTGAAAAGAAAGACAGAGAAAAGAAAGATAGAAAAGAAAAAGACAAAAGAGAGAAAAGACAGAAAAAGAATACAGAAAAGAAAGAAAGGAAAGCCAAAGAGAAGGGGAAAAGAAAGAGCGAAAGAGGAAATACAGAAAGAAAAAGAAAGAAAAGCAAGAGAGAAAAGACAGGAAAAAAGCAGAAAAAAAAACAGAAAAACAAGGGGAAAAAAGATACAAGAAAATGAAGAGAAGCGGAAGAGGAACAAAGAGAAAAAAGAATCAGAAAAAGAAAGACAGATAAAAAGAACAGAAAAGAAAGAGAGAAAAGAAAGATAGAAAAGAAAAAGACAAGAGAAAAAACAGAAAAGGAATAGAGAAACGAAAGAAAAGCCAAAGAGAGGGGGGAGAAAAGAAAGGGCGGCGAAAAAGGAAATACAGAAAAGAAAAACATAAGACAAAAGCAGGAGAAGAAAGACAGAAAAAAGCAACAGAAAATAAGCACGACAGAAAAGAAATAGAAAATAAAATAAAAACAGAAAGGAAAAATATGCGAGCAATAAAAGAAGTGGAAGAGGAAAAAAGATCGAGAAAAAGAAAAACAGATAAAAAGAACAGAAAACAAAGAGAGAGAATTAGAGAAAAGAAAGATAGAAAGAAAAAGAAAAAAGAAGAGAGAAAAGACAGAAAAGGAGCACAGAAAAGAAAGAGAGGGGGAGAAAAAAAGCGAAAGAGAAAAGAAATACAGAAAAAAAAGGAAAACGAAAGAGAGAAAAGATACAGAAAAGGACAGAAGAAAGAGAAAAGAAATCGCAACAATCTTTGCTGAGAATTTAAAAACTACACATCACCTTAACCGTGTTGCACTTCTATCTAGGCAATTCAAATTTCTTTATCATTTTTTTAATCATTTAAATGGACAATTTTTCATCTTCGATTTCATTTCGGACTATTACTTAAAGAACATTTATTCTGTCAATATCTGTGATGAATCGCAAATGTCATTCAAGGACTGTTTTCGCGTGACAAATTTTTCGGCGATGGAATAATCTTTTATAAGCAGGTTTTCAGTCATTGACCTATTTTTGCGTCCCCAATTTTTCGGTCGTTGACCTTTTTGGCACACGCATGATTTCGGACTTGTGTAGCTTTTTTGTCAATGGCCTATTTTTGCATCCGTGGCTAATCATTCACTGACCTTAACGGCATAGGTAGCTTTTAAGTCATTGACCCATTTTTGCATCCGCAGTTTTTCGGTCGTTGACCTCTTTGGCACGGGCAGTTTTTCGGACATTAGTTCTTCGGTCAATGACCTATTTTTGCATCCACGGCTAATCAGTCATTGACCTTTACGGCATAGGTAGCTTTTCGGTCAAAGACTATTCTGGCAATAGCAAGCAAGCATGCAAAACGATGTGGTGCATGGTGTTCAGTGGCTCTCTGTCCACGTTGAATTAGTAGATGCTTAACAGCAAGGGATTTAGCCTAGTGGTTTGCGAACGTTTTTATATCCTGATCCAACTCAACAGACCCCGGTTCGAATCCACCTCGCAGCACTCAAAATGCATGCAAAACGCTAGGCTGCATGTTTAAGGGACGCTAAAACATGTGAAGATTAGGAGCTTAAACATGGTGACATAGCATTCGAGTTAGAATTAATATATAGATAGATATAGATTCGCTCCAAGAAGAGTGAAAAATTACGTCACCCACACACCTTACGCAAAATGACATGAGTGAATGAACAAAATGATGATTTGCAGTAAGCGTAACCTCACTGTCGTAACAAAAATCTTAATGAAACATACCAAGGCAAGTGTAATAATAGCTTCCTTCACTATTGTTATCGCATTGTATTATTACCCTATCACTTGGCTCTATTTTGCAGTGACCAAACAAAGATTGAGTTTTTCCCCGGTTATCACTGACTGTTAAAATGATCCTCATTTTTCGATTGCTCCAATACCCATTGCAGTAAAATTGAACAACTGATTATTTTTTTTAAGCTTCAAGTACTGGCGAGTAACTTTATCCAAAATCTGAAACTTCATCCAAATCGCTGTAACTTTATCCAAAAACTGATTCAAAAATCGCCGCTAACCAGATCATTTCCCTTAATTTTGCACCCATCAGGTCATTTCGACTTGCAAATATTTTCCTTAAAAAGTAACTCTTGACACTTTTCTTTTAATGCAAAAATTTAATGCAAAAATTTGCAACTAGAATTTTAATTGGCAACCAAAAATGCGTCCAATGGCGCGTTATATGAGTTATTCTCACTCAAATTGCAATTTTCACTATGATTGCTAAATTGTCAGAATAAAAATGGCGCAATTTCCGATGGACGAACAAATTGAGACGAGACGAAAACGAGATCAGATATCGGTTTTCACATCATATGTCAACAATGCGGTATTGCCCTGAAAATTTAGGTGATAGCAATCGCTAAACGCAATTGATTGCCGGGTAGTATTAAAGCGTATGATTCTAAAAATGCAATCTGTTTCCATATTCGAATTACACTAAAAATGTTTAATTCTCAATTAACGAAGTCTCACACAACGATAGGTCTATGTTTAGGAACACTACTTTGACTTATAATTAGTTCTGATTTCTTAGATTGAACTTAAGTGACAGCAGTAAATAGTCAAATTTGAGTAAAGTAATGCATGTACGATGAAAACTTACACAAATGACTAATTAAACTCACGCCAATAACAGGAAATGACCTCCAACATTCAAAATTCAACTGATAAGTAAGCGGTCTCAATGAGCTTCAATGTCGAGAACAGATGTTCGTACACAAAATTTACTGAATTGGCAATTATATAATTCAAGTTGATTGTAAACACATGAAGCAATTACACGGAGTAAAAAAAGAACCAGCTAGCACAATTCAAATGAAAGGGTCGGTTACCTGAAGTTGTCTGAGAACTGTTGATTTGAATGTGTGACTGTTGGTGCTCATGGTCTCCAAGGAGGAGAGTTGCATTCTGCAGGGTGTGAATAAAATGTGCTCCAGTAAAGCTTGGTGGATAAACCTGTATTGACACTGAAACACATGATTCATGTTAAATAAAAGCGATGCACTGTGAGCTCCATGGGAACAGTGGCCAAACTAAATCTATGGAACTTTGTTCGGTCAGCTAAACCATACAAAAGATTAACAGGTGAAACAGACGGCTGGGCTATAAAAAACAAGGAGGATCGGTGATGTGCGTTCGCATATTTGTTCTAACCTGTAATATGGCAAACAACCAATCAAAACGTAAAAATTTGTTTAATCAAGAAGCACATCAACAGGAAATTGTGTAAACATTGTCTTTCTGCTTCCAGGGGCAGTTTGGCCACAGTATATATCGTTACAAAATCCGACTGCTGTTTCAATTTTTTTAAAAGTACGAACTGGCGTCAATGATGCGAAAAATGAGAAAGAAGTTTCAGAATAAATAAACTTGTCAAGCCGGAAGTAAAAATTTCCATATTCTGAACGCCAAATTAGCCCTATAGATAAATTAAGGAAACTAAGCTAGATATGCAGAATATATGACTTTGAAAAAAGAAGATTGAACCAAAAATCTTTTCGGAGATTTCCCAAATTTGAAACGAAAACGTCCAAGTTTCGCAAACCACTGCGCGTGCGAACTTGAAAAAGAAGTTCTTGTTCAAAAGAAGGAAAATCAAGAAAGAACAACAGAGTATGAAAAGAAAAAAGTTCCAACAATTCTCACAAATGTAAGAGAAAATAATTGGGGCTTTGTTTTGATAATGAATATTTTGATTGTTGATCAAAAGCAAAACTTTCAAATTATTGTATCAAGTATAATTGCAAAATTATTAAGAAACGTTCTATTAGTTCAGATATACAAATTCAGATTGATAAGGTTATGGATCATAGCGGGAAGAGCGAGGCCAAAGATAAAAAACTTACTAATTTTGTGGCCCCTAGAGAACCTGCTTCCTAATCTGATTCACACAGTTCACTTGTTTCTGAATTTCTATATGAATTATTCACTAGCTCCCAATTGTTGAAAGAAACGAAAAAAATGTTAAAATAGTCAAAGCGTTCAATTATTATGGCCAATTTTAGAGTATCACAGAGCTACAACAATTGGACATCTTCAATCATTCAGTTGACCTGAACGGACGTGCAATAGTAACATAGCCGGCAAATTGCCGGAAAATAGCCACCGTTGAAGCATATCGGGATTGAAACAGAAAAAGATAGAAATTGACAGACTTTTTCCGAAGTTTCATAAAACGTTCTAATTCGTTGTGCAGTTTCTGTTATATTCTAAAAATATACTTAATTCAGCTTTTAAACTGAAAACTATTCAGCTTAACACTAATGTCAGCCAGCAATCGTTAATGGACATTGATAACCTAACGCGATATGGCTTAATGACCGGTCTTATTGGTTTATCCGGCTTCGTTTGATTTTGATTTTTGGCATTTACCGTATTCACTACAAAGCATAATTCAATGCACGAAAGAATTTAAAATCCATTCAGTTGAAACAGTGAGTGGTGTAAGTCACCACTCAAACGTGAAAATCGTGACTCATGTAAAACGAAAAACGTGATCAGAAAGCAAAGCGAACTAAAACATAGAGGACCAGTCGTGAACTACAACTCAAAGAATTGAAGCAACTTAAGAGAGCAAAATCAGCACCCCTAAAAACAGCCTCCGATAATCAACAAAGCAATTACCGAGACGTCCACGTAATCAACAAAACTCTTAAAAATTAAAATACTTCTTTTTCATTTCCTCTCTTTTTAGAAAACTACTGTTATCAAAGTTATTGTTCCAACAGCGCCCAACTGATAAGCCTTCGACACAGTGGAAGTTTTGACATCAAACATCAACTTCGTAGGAAACCACTGCCGACGATATAAAAGAACACAAACATTTGGCAAAAATTATTTCAACAAATGTCAGAGAAAATAAGTCGCATCGAAGTCAAAGAAACACTTAAATTTCAATTCGTCAACATCTATTGCAATTTCTATCAGTTGAACAAATATCATCTTTAATGCAAACAATAAACAAATGAATACAAATATCAAATAGAGCCAATTAAAAAAAGGGTCCACCTGAAAAACAGCCGTTTGAGAGGCTGACGGTGGCTATTAAACAGATCTTTAAACATAGCCGGCAGATTGCCGGAATAGCTGCGGAAGAAGAGACTGCCGTGTAAGAGATAGAAACAGATACATCTAAATTAAAAAAAAATCGACGCAGTTCAAGAAAATAGGCAAAGAAACCTTCAGGAACAAAGTAATCAAGCTGGTTAAAATAGAATCAGCAGAAGCCTCTTATTAGGGACATTTACCGCGCATATGAGTTCCTTCGACCTTAAACTAATTCAAAATAAACTTGAGTTTTAAAATGCAAAAGTCATTTTGATGAGTGAGGTAAGTCACGTATGATCAAAATCTAATCACGCAAATGATCTTAAAACCTTTGCTATAGAGAGAGAGAGAGAGAGAAATGACGTCACGCGCGCAAAAGCCGTTAGTGAGAGGAAAATTTTTTTTTAGTGAAGTAGAACTTAATTTTAGTTTACGTTTTAATTGATGCTATTTTGACTTTGGTATTAGGTATTTCTAGAGTTTTGGTCGTAATTAACGTGAGAAGTTTACATTGATTTTCGGTCGTAATTAAAGTGTGTTGTTATTTGATTTCATTTGTCTTGTCACATAAGCTCGTTAAAAGCATGTCTCGCCGGCCCTCTAATGTGACATTATTTTATTCGTTTAGTGGTTTGAGTTTCAGGCGATTTTTTCATTCATACACCAATTATTTACGAATAAATTGGAAGTGTTCTATCGCCTCATTTGGTAGGTCAAAAATGCGGATGAGCGAGGTAGGAAAATTATGTGCATACGCATATTACCGAGCCTCCTTGCCAATTCTTAAAATTGCACGATAATATAGAGCAAGAAATTGAAAATTACCTTCAAGACAATGAAATCACATATAGCGTAGAGAATCTAGGCATGTATGAAAATCTGATTGCTGACAGAGGCGTTAAACAAAAAGATTTGACTAGTAGTAAGTTTTCACCTTCATAAATATATCATTAGTATTTAATTGCATCCTGGGAAAGTTAAATAAGTTTTTACAGAAGAAATTACTTGAGAAAGTCACTCAAAAGCATTTCAACAATTTTTCAACACTTTTCGTCACAAAGAAGCAAAAGTAGTATAATACCAACACTCAAAGAAAATATGATAAGGTTTTAGGCAGCACAGACAAGCAGTATTACTACCTAAGAAATTGCAACATCTAAACGCCTTCGGCATTAACATCCTTCTAGCGTAAAGAATGCAAATATTTGATTTTTGTGGATAAATTTAAAAATATTTCCGCTCAATTTTTGAATTTGTGCAACTGGATTTTTCTTGTTCCAACCATTGAAACATTTTTTGCGTTTTTTTTTTGGTCAAGTTTGGCTTGATTTTTCTTCTAGATTTTGCCAGAATCTATTTCAGGTTCCTTAATCTATGTCATAAATTCCGAAAATTTCAAACCTCAATTTCCAGCGTATAAATCAAAAATTTAAATGTCTTAAAAAGCAGTTATGTTTTGAGGGCGTTTAACTGATACTTCTTTTGTATCCCACCGCAAAAAAAAAGATATTCCTCGGCCTAAAAGGGCTCAACAAAACGTCGGGGTAGTGTAAAGTTCCCGGCATCCCTTTCATTAGGGGTTGGAATAATTATCTCAAGTTTGAAAAAAAGTAAAAGTAATTTAAAAAATCAGCATGGGTTAATTCAGTTCGCGAGTTAACGTGGGCTACGTCTTGGACCTTTTTACCACCGACAGAAAGTACCAGTGGAAAAATCTTCCTAAAACCAAAGAAATTACTCGAGGGATCAGATTTCAGCGCGAAATAATATTTATATATTGCAACATCCCATTTCTATGTTAAATGCAAATATTGCACTTACGACTTTCTGTACGAATTTTTTTCTCTGTGCTCTGAGTTGCCATACGAATGAGTGGACATCAACTTTCCTGTCTCTCTCTAATAACTCCCTCAGGTAGTGAGAGGCTATGAAGGTCCCTGTCCTGCCGATCCCAGCTCTGTTAACATACAAGTTCTGCATATAAATGGACAAAACCCTCGAATCGCAACATTAAAACAAGATAACACCAAATAAATGTAGATGTGCAATTTCTATCGGATTACGAACTTAAAGTAAAGTCACGAATCAATGTTTGCACCAAAAAAGAATCATTATATCGTATTATCTTTAAAAAAAGGTAGAAAAGGTCAACATGAATGTGACACAAGATGCAAGTTAATCTAGATACAAACCCCCAGGTGCAAAATATTGGATTATAATATAGCACGTTAAGTTGCAAAACATTAAATATCGTGTCAAATGCAATTAATCCACTTTGTTGGGGACGCACGATTGATAAAAAATTTATGGTGAGCTTGTTATCAATTTAATGATGTAGGACTGACCGGCAGTGGACAAGTACTGGTGACTGCGGGGAGGGTGAGTCATGGTATGCCATCGCGGTGTCCATGAATGACCAGAAGCTGCTGGTGTCTGTCGGGATGCCATAGTCATTCCACATTGTGAAATGGAAGTGGTGCACAACTTTCGTCTCTCCGGGCTCACTGGCACCTCCACCCTGCAATTATCAACAAAGCGCTTGATTTTATCGAGAAATGAGCCCAGGAACAACTTGAAAACAATTTAAAAAAAAAAGCATAGCCGACTAAACGTCGGAAGAATTGCTCTCGAACGACTAGTGGGAGCTCTAATCAATTGCAGCCTGCTTCAGTCGGGAGGGGGGTAGGGGGAGCCTAAACGGGACCAAGAAGTTCAATAGTGGTCTTCAAATAACCACATTAGAGATTAACATATACCACTATTAAGATTTAAAGTAAAAAATGACACCAGTTTCGGAGCACTTTTCATTTGACTTTTAGTATTAAATTACCGCCAATTGAGTTCAGTTGTTTTAAATTGTGATTGAGAGAGAATTTTAGATCACGCGAAACGCATAAATTCAAGGGCGTAAAAGTCACTCGAAAAGTCAAAATTATCAAGCAAAAACTAGCAGGCCCGCAAAAGCATCACAAGAAAATCATTTAAAAGAAGAGATAGAAGGTTAAAAAATCATATTTTTTGCACCACCTGGGGCTGGAACCTATGCCCATCGTTCAAAAGCAAAAGGTATTACGTTTCGTTACCGATGTGTTTGGTTTGTGTAAATTACCCTATGTGCCAACAATTTTTTGTCCCACCACGCTTTCTGCTTTACCATTTTGCATATTTAAGGAGCGCTAAGATTGTACAGATAACGATATTCTAGATGGTGGCATAGTGTAACTCATGTTCTACGTTAGGCTGCATGTTTAAGGAGCGTTTATAACATGCGATGATACGGAGCTTAAACAAGCGGAAGAGAAAAGAGAGAAGAAATAAACGAAAGAGATAAGACAGAGGAAAGAGAGAAAACGAACGCAGAACAAAAGGAGAACAGGAAAGAGATTAAAAGAGACAGAAGGAGAGAAAAAATAGAAAACAAACGGAACAAAAGAGAAAAGACAGAGGAACGAAACACAAAAAAGACATATGAAAGAGGGAAAAGAGAAAAAGAAACGAAAAAAATAAATCCAAGACAGAAAAGAAAAAGAGAAAAGAAATCGAGACACCAAAGACAGAAATGAAAGAAAAGAAAAACAAAAAAAGAGAAAAGCAAAAGATAAAATAGAGAAAAGCGAGAGAAAACGAGAGACGACAGAGAAAAAGAACTGCAGAAAAAAAACAGGAAAAAAGAAAAAGAAAAACAAAAAAGAGAAAAGACACAGAGAAAAGAAAAAACAGAAAAAAGCGAAAAAAGCAAGGAAAAGAAAAGAGAGAAGAGAAAAAGGAGAGAAAAAAACAGGAAAAAACCAGAAAAGAAACGATACAGAGAAAAGAGAAAGAAACGAAAGAAAGAAGAAAGAAAGCAAAAGGAAGGCAGAGGAAAAAGAAGAGAAAAGAAAGAGAAGAAACAAAAAAAGCAGAACAGAAAAAAAAGAGGAAAGAAAGAGAGAGACAAGAGAGACGCAAACGACAGAGAGAAAAGCAAAACAGAAAACAGAGGGAGAAAAGAAAGAGGAGAAAGGCAGAAAAGAAAAAGGAACGAACGAGAAAGGAAAAACAGAAAGGAAAGAGAAAAGAACAAAAACCTAAAGAAAAAACGAAAGAGAGGAACCAAAGAGAGGAACAAAAGAGAGAAGAATCAGAAAGAAATGCAAAAAAAAGAAGAGAAAAGAAAAAGAAAAGAATGAAAACAATGAAAAGGAGAAACAAAAAAGAGAAAGGCAGAAAAAAGAATAGAAAAAAGAGAAAAGAAACGAAAGAGAAAAGTAAGGAAGAGAAAAGATCAGAAAAGACAGAGGGAAAAAAGAGAAGACAGAAACAAAAGACACAGAAGTGGAAAGCGGAGTAAGAGAAAAGCAAGGGATAGAAGAAAGACAGGAAAGAAAGAGAAAAGCGAGAGATAAAAAGAAAAAGAGAAAAGAAAGCGAAAACCAATTCAGAAAAGAAAAAAAGATAGAAAAGCAGGAGAAAAATGAAGAAAGACAAAAAGAAAGGCAGAAAAGAAAGAGATAGAATGAAAAAAGGAAAAAAAAAGAAAGGCTTAAAAGAACAAAAAAAGAAAGAAAGAGGGAAAAGAGGGACAGAAACGAAGGACAGAAAAGAAAGTGAAAAGCAAGACAGAAGAGAGAGAGAAAACGAAGAAGGGAAGAAAAGAAAGAGAAAAGCAAGAGATAAAAAAAACAGAAGGAAAGAGAAAATAACAAAAAACCTAAAGAAAAACTGAAAACCTGAAAGAGGAACGAAAGAGAAAAATGGGAGAGAAAAGTAAAAACGAAAAGAAAAACAGAGAAAAGGTGAAAAAAGGAGAAAGTAAACAAACAAAAGAGAAGAAAGGCAGCAAAAGAAGAAAGGCAGAAAAGCAAAAACAAAAATAACACAAAATAAAGAGGGAAAAGAAACAGAAGAGCAAAAATGAAAGACAGGAAAGAGAAAAACAAGAGAGAAAACAAAGAGAAAAGAAGAAGATAAAAAGATAGACGAAAAAGAAAGAGAAAGCGAGAAGAAGAGAAAAAGAGAGAAAAAAGACAGTAAATACAGAAAGGCAGCAAAACGAAATAAAATACAAAGATAAGGAGTAAAAAAAGCGAAAACAGCAAATCTGAACAGAAGAGAACAGAAAGAAAAATAAAAGCAAGAGAGAAAGGCAGAGATAAAAGACAGAAAAGAAAGAGAAAACCAAACGATACAGAGAAAAGACAGAAAAAAAAGATAGAGAAAGAAGAAAGAGAAAAGAAAGAAAAGGCAGAAGAAACTCAGAACAGAAAGAGAAAAGCAAGAGAAAGAAAAACGGAAAGCAAAGCAAAAAGAATGAAAAACAAGCAAAAAAAAAACGAAAGAGAAGAACAAAGAGAAGGATTGGAAAGAAAGGCAAAAAATATAAAAAAAAGAATAGAAGAAAAAGACAAAGACAAAGAAACGAAAGACACGAAAGGCAGAAAAGAACAGAAAACAAAAAACAAAACAAAAGAAAAGAAGAGAAAAGAAAGAGATAAAGAGAAAGACAGAAAGGAAAGAGAAAAGAAAGCGAAAAGAAAGAAAAAGCAAAAGAGAAGAGAGACAGAAGGGAAAGAGAGGAACAAGAGAGAGAGAGAGAGAGGCTGAAAAAAAAGACAGAAAAAAAAGAAGAGAGAGAAGACAGAAACTAAAAAAATTTAAAGAAGATAAGGAGAGAAAACAAAGCGAGAAAAGCAAATCAGAAACGAAAAGAAAAAGAAGAGAAAAACAGGATACAAATGGAGAGAAACAAGACAGAAAAGAAAGAGAAAAAGAAACAATACAGAGAAAAGAGTAAGAAACGAAAGATAGACAAAGAAGAGAAAAGCGAGAAAAAAAAAGCAGAAGGCAGAAGAAAGGAGAAAAACAGAAAGGAGAGCGAGAAATGAAGAAGAAGGAGATAAAAGAAAGGCAGAAGAGAAAAAAGAGAACGGAACAAAGAGACCAAAGAAAGAAAAGAAAGAGAAGCAAGAGAGAAAAGCAAGAGATAAAAGAAAAGACAGAAAAGGAAAGAGAAAAAGGAACAACAAAGAGAAAAGAAAAAGATACGAAAGATAAAGAAGAAAGAAAAGCAAGAAAAGAAAAAGCAGAAGGCAGAAAAAATAAAAAAAAACAAATGAGAGCGAGAAAACACAAGAGAGGTAAAAGAAAGGCAGAAGAAGCGAAAAAAGAGAACAGATAAGAGCCGAAAGACGGAAAAGAAAGAGACAAACGCAAGAGAGAAAAGGAAAACGAAAAAAGGAAACGCAGAAAACAAGGACAGAAGAGAAAAAGAAAGACAGAAACGAAAGACAAAAAAGAGAGAAGCGAGACAGAAGGGAGAAAAAAGAGAAACTGAAGAGAAACGGGAAAAAATAACAAAAGAGGGCAAAAAGAATGAGAAAGGCAGAAAGAAAACAGAAAAGAAAGCAGGAAAAGAAAGACGGAAGAGAAAAAGATAAAACAAAGACAAAAGAAAGAAACACAGCAAACACCGAAAAGAGAGAGAAGCAAGACAGAAAAGCGAGATAAGCGAAAGAGAGAAAAGATAGAAGAGGAAAGACAGAAGAAAACTGGAAAAAAAGAATCGAAAGAGAAATGAAAGAAAAAGAAGGGAGAAAAGAAAGACAAAAGAGAAAAAAGCACCAAAGAAAAGAACGAAAAAAAGAAACGAGAAACAAAAGAAGTAGCGAAAGAGGAGCGAAATCGAAAAAAGAAAGACAAAAAGAAAGGCAGATAAAAAGAGCAGAAAAGAAAGAAAGAATGAAATACAGAAAAGAAAGAAAAAATAAAGAGAAAGGGGGAGAAAAAGAGCGAAAGGGAGAAAGGAGATACAAAAAATGAAAAACGGAAAGAGAGAAAAGATATACAGAAAGACAAAACAAAGAGAAAAGCGAAAAAGAGAAAAAAAGCAGAAAAGGAGAGAAAATAAAGAAAGAGAAAAGAAAGACTGAAAAGAAAGACAATAAAAAAGACATAAAGGCAAAAAAAGAAAAACAGAAAGGAAAAAAGATGCGAGAAACTAAAGAGGAACAAAGAGAAAAAAGAATGAGAAAAAGAAAGACAGGAAAGAAACAGACAAAAGAAAGAGAAAAATGACTGAAAAATAGAAAAAACAGAGAAACGAAAGAAAGAAAATACAGACAAATGAAAAGACAGAAAAGAAATATAAAAGAGAGAATAGAAAGAAAAGAGAAAAATGGTAGAGAAAAAAAGCAAAAAAGAAGAACAGAAAAAAAGAGACGAAAGAGAGCAAAGAAAGAGAGAAAAGCCAGAGAGAAAAGAAAGAGAGAAAAGCAACAGAGAAAAAAAGGAACGAAAAAAACAAAAAAAGGAAAAGAAAGACAAAAAATACAGACGGGAAAAACAGAAAAGAGATAGAAAAGCAAGAGAGAAAGAACGAAATACAGATAGAAAAAGAAAAATGAAAGAAAAAAGCAAGAGAAAAAAGAAAGACAAGAAAAAGCAACAGAGAAAAGCACGACAGAAAAGAAAGAGAAGAGCAAAAAAGAAAAAGAGAAAGGAAAAAAGATGCGAGAAACTAAAGAGAAGCTGAAGAACAAGGACAGTAAAGAAAGAGATAAAATAAAGAGAAAAAAGACTGAAAAAGAGAAAAGAGAGAGAAACAAAAGAAAGAAAAACCAAAGACAAATAAAAAGACAAAAGAAAAAGAAAGACAAAAAAGAGAGAAAGGAAAGAGAAAAAAAACGAAAGAGAAAAGAAAGGCAGAGAATACGAACAGAAAAACAGAGGAGGAAGAAAAAATAAAGCCAAAAGAAAGACAGACAGACAGGAAATACAGAAATAAGTGAGAAAAGCAAGAGACAAACGAATGAGAGAAAAGAAAGAAGAGAACAGACAGACAGAAGAGAACAAGCGACAGAGAGACGTAAACAGAAAAAAAACGAGTAGAAAGAGAAAAGAAAGAAGGGAGAAAAAGACAGAAAAAAAAGAGAAAAGCAAGAGAGAAAAGAAAGGTAGAAAAGAAAAAGAGAAAAGAGCGAAAAGACGGAAAAGGAATATAGAAAAAAGAAAAGCCAAAGAGAGGGGGAGAAAAGAAAGAGCGAAAGAGGAAATACAGAAAAGCAACAGAAAAAAGCACAAAAGAAAAGAGAAAAGCAAAAAAAAACAAAAAAAGATGCGAGAAACTAAAGAGAAGCGGAAGAGGAACAAAGAGAAAACAGATTGAGAAAAAGAAAGACAGGAAAGACACAGACAAAAGAAAGAGAGAAGAAAGACTGAAAAAGAGCGAAAAGACAAACGAAAGAAAGGAAAAACAAAGACCAATGAAAAGACAGAAAAGACAGACAGGAAACAGAAAAGATGGAAGAGAAAAGAAAGAGATAAAAGAAAGACAGAGCAGAAAGAAGAGAACAGACAGACAGAAGAAAACAAAAAAAAGCGAATAGAAAGGGAAAAGAAAAAAACAGAAGGGAGAAAAGCAAGACAGAAATGAAAGTTACAAGAGAAAGCGAGAAAAGAAAGACGAAAGAGAAAAAACAAAAGAAAGAGAAGGGAAAGACAAAAAAGACAGAGAAAAGAATGAAAAGCAAGAAATAAACGAAAGAGAGGAAAGAAAGAAGAGAATAGACAGACAGACATAACCGACAAAAAAATCCAATAGAGAGAGAAAGAAACAAGAGAGAAAAAGGCAGAAAGGAAAAACAAAAAGAGAGAAACAGCAAGATAGAAAAGAAAGACAGAAAAAAGCAACAGAGAAAAGAACGACTCAAAAGAAAGAGAAAAGCAAAAGAGAAGAAAAACAGAAAGGAAAAAAGTTACGGGGAACTAAAGACAAGCGGAAGAGGAGCAAAGAGAAAAGAGAATGAGAAAAACAAAGACAGATAAAAAGAACAGAAAAGAAAGAGAGAGAAAAAGAGGAAAGATAGAAAAGCAAAAGACAAAAGAGAGAAAAGGAATACAGAAAACCGAAAGAGAAGGGGGAGAAAAAAAGAGCGAGTAATACCGAAAAAAAACGAAAGAGAGAAATGATTTACAGAAAAAGAGAAAAAGACAGAAGGACTGTTTTCGTGTGACAAATTTTTCGGCGACGGAATAATTTTTTATTAGCAGGTTTTCAGTCATTGACATATTTTTGCATCCGCAGTTGACCTTTTTGGCACAGGCAGGTTTTCGGACATTGGCAGCTTTTCGGTCAATGACCTATTTTTGAATCCACGGCTAGTCATTCATTGACCTTAACGGCATAGGTAGCTTTTCAAACATTGACCTATTTTCGCATCCGCAGTTTTGCGGTCAATGACCTTTTTGGCACAGGTAGCTTTTCGGACATTTGCAGCTTTTTGGTCAATGACCTATTTTTGCATCCACGGCTTTGCATAGGCGCTTAAACATGGTGTTCAGTGGCTCTCTGTCGACTTTGAATTAATGTATAGATGCTTCACAGCAAGGGATTTAGCCTAGTGGTTTGAACGTTTTTATACTCTGATCGAACTCAACAGACCCCGGTTCGAATCCACCTCGCAGCGCTCAAAATGCATGCAAAACGCTAGGCTGCATGTTTAAGGGACGCCAAAACATGTGAAGATTAGGAGCTTAAACATGGTGACATAGCATTCGAGTTAGAATTAATATATAGATTTTGCATAAAAAAGACACACGTTTACAATAATTGCTATGAACTTCTTGAAATTGTAATTGAGAGAAAATTTAACCTGTTGCGATAATAGCAGTTGAATAAACTGCCAGTGTAATAAACTTAATTTCCCGATCAACACTGGAAAAACATTTCAGCATTAGACTACGAGATTATCACACACTTTTATCGCCACTGTTACAAGTAAACAGTGGCGATAACAGGGTGGTGATAAACATAGTCTAAAAAAACTGTGTGGTGTGCGTGTGTATGTGCGTGTGTGTTTGTGTGTGTGTGTGTGAGAGAGTGTGTTAGGTGTGTGTGTGTGTGGTGTGCGCGGTGTGTTTGCTGTTTGTGAATGTTGTGTGTGTGGTGTGCGTGCGTGAGTGCTGGTGTTTGCGCGTGCGTGTGTGTCTGTCTGTGTGTGTATGGTGTGTGCGTGATGTGTGTATGATGTGCGTGTGTTGTGTGTGTGTGATGTGCGTATGGTGTGCGTGTGTTGTGTGTGTGTGGTGAGTTGTGTGTGGTATGTGTGTGTGGTGTGTGTGTGCGTGCATGCGTGCGTGTGTGTTAGTATGTGTAAGTGGGTGTGTGTATGTGTGCGCGTTTATGTGTGTGTCTGTGTGTGGTTGTGTAAGTGCGTTTGTGGATGGGTGCTTGTGTGTGTGCATGCGTGCGTGCGTGGGTGTGTGCGCGCTTGTGTGTTTGTAAGTGTGTGGGTGCGCCTGTACATGTGTGGGTTTGTGTATATATATATAAATATTATATATATATATATATATATATATATATATCTGTGTGTGGGTGTGTGTGTGTGGGGGGGGGGGGCACATGAGGACAAAACGAAGAACAGATCCAAAGAAATATCACTTACCTTTGAAAATGCAATTGTCCACGAAAAAACAAAAATGAAAAACCAATAAAACTGTGTTTAATTATGAAATGATTGCAACAGGCGTTGATTTAAAAAATTACCACACGGTTGTTATCTCCCTCGAAGTTATCATAACACCTCGGCTTCGCCTCGGAGTTTGATAACTTCTCGGTGGCGATAACAACCGTGTGGTAATATTCATTTGATCACCCGAAACGCAAAAAGTCAAGGGCGTAAAAGTCACTCGAAAAGTCAAAATTGTCAAGCAAAAATTTTGCATAAAAAAGACACGCACGTTTACAATAATTGCTATGAACTTCGTTTAAGAGCAATTAAACAGATAATTTTTATTTACACAGACAAAAAATTGTGGCATAACTAATAACATAAGCTGTGCAGAAACAAATGCACATGGTTGTCAAATAATTGCTTCTTCATGCACTCAGTATTAGACTTAGGTTCAAAACAATTTTTGTACAATCTTTCGGTTTCAAAAATGGAGTTATAACTTCGACGAATCAATAACTTCCCTCCCTTATAGATGACGAAAAAACCAGAGGCAAACGAAGTATTGAAAATCAATTTTGATGACGCCAAGTTTCATTTAAAGGTCACATTAAAATCTATGTAGCGCAGTTATTTAGTCATCTCCACGATAAAAAAAGTTACCATCTCACTGTAAAGAAATCCTTGTAGTAATAGAAAACTTAAGAGCACAGAAACAATATGAAGGACCTTCTTCCATGTAGATGTTTCCTAAAACCTGCTTGTAAATTTTGTGTATTATATTGGCCAGTCTTCGAATTGAAATCGGAAAAATGCAAATTGTATAATCAGTATCATGTTTCCTGTAGCTTTGACGGCAATTAAAAATTATTGAAACAAAAAATGTTCAATGGATAACCCTACATTGGCACTGCTGGTGGAACTACTTCTACTGGAGTCTGATTGGCTGCTTTGTTTGTTCATGCCGTCGACCTCATCATCGGCATTGCAGTTGTCCCCCTCTGTCGTATTGTCGCCTGTCTGAGAACCTGTCTCGTAATTGTTGTTAGCAGGTGTCTAAACAATAATGAAGATTTCTCATATTTACATTTTGATATCCAATGCTGCCCAAATATATTTGCTGCGTCTGCATCACCATTTTAATATGATAGTTTCACCATATTTTTCAAAGTTAAAAACTATGAGCAACTATAAAATCCAACTTCTACGCTCAAAACTTCCAATGACAATAATTTTCAAGACAATAATTCCATTGTAAATACGTTAAAAAATAAAACATTAAACGTTAAACGGCCATAACATTATGCTTAAATTCTAAACTCACGTTTATAGCCCGCAAAAAGAATGCTTCTCCTACGTTGAATTTTACCATCTCTTATCGATCATTTCTACCCTTAGGGTGATCTCTTATTGCTCCATAAAAAATTTCAAAATGGGGGAATTTATATAAACATAGCCGGCAGATTGCCGGAATAGCTGCGAAAGAATAGACCTGCGTGCCATATAATAGAGATAGAAACAGATACAGATCTAGATTGAAAAAAATTGACGCCGCTCAAAAAACTAGGCTAAAAACATTCAGCAAAAAATTAATACAGCTTGTTAAAATTCATTCCACAGAAGCCTCTTATTAGGGACCTTAACTGCACATAGGAGTTCCTTTGACCTTAAACAAATTCAAGATAAAAAACTTAAGTTTTAAAGTGCAAGTCATTTTATTGAGTGAGGTAAGTCATGTATGATCAAAATCTAATCACGCAAATAACCTAAAATCCTTCGCAAAAGCGAGTGAGAAATGACTTCACGCGCGCAAATGCCGTTAGTGAGAAGAAGAAGTCATTCAGAAAATTTGACTTTTTCAGCTTTGCGGTGTGAACAAATGTAAAACGAAAAAAGAGCGTCAGACGACGAAACAAAAAACATAGCCGGAAGAATTCCGGAAGCGACTCGAAGCACCAAACTTCACAAAAAGCTGAAGCCATTGCCTTTTGTATTAAACCATTAACTCATTACCTCCGCGGGTCTGATCTAAAAATCGGTGAAATTTAAACGACTGTCACCAAGAGAAAGAAAATGCAGCAAAATTTTATTATTAAAAACGTTTGGTAACGTTAAAAAAGTCTAAAAATTTTTAGGATGGTCAAAAAACTGATAACCTGACAAAGCTTACAGGGCCATCAATTGCCCTCAGATAATTAATGATTCTAATCTCAAAAAGATCGCGAAAGCAAACGGCAGATAAAAACTTTTCAAAAAAGACAGGAAAGTCAAAATTATTCAAAAAAGAGTGCTCAAACTTAAGAATCAGAGAACCACTACAATTAGATTTCTAATCACAGCAATTAAGAGAAAAATAATACATGATTCTTCCTTGTTGTATATATGCTAGACAATATGATTTCATACTAATTCAAAAAATAAAATAATTATAGAAAAACAAAAGCAACAGAATAATATTCAAAGGCAAACAATCGTCTAAAAACAATACAAGCCCGGAAGAAAATTGCAATGAATAGTAATAAGTCGAAATGTTGGAAAAGACTTTCTAGCAAACTCCCAGTACTGCCTTATTTTGAATTAAATCAATTGCAAACCGAAGAAACCAAGATCTAAGAAAAAGCTGAATTCATTCAATTTTTTAACAACTGAAAAAATCAATATAACGAAAACAAAAGTAGGTGCCAGGACAAAACTAGAATAATACAAACGAGAATGTGAAGAATATAGACACAATGTTAGGAACACCGTAACAAAAAGACCAATTCTTGATTTATGAAAGTTAAAAATCAAATTTAAAAAAATAAAAAAAAAGAGTACATTTCATTGATCAGCATTCGAGACATAGAAAAGACAACGAGTCATTCGCGACAAAAATCCAACTTGCTGAACAGAATAAAACAAGAAAACGCAGAATTCAGACATACGAAACAATGAAACATTTTGCAAAAAAGTGGTCAAAAAATATTTAAGACTGCATTTATGAAAAAAAATTATCTGTTTTTTCAAAAACATAACAACAAAAAAAGATTGAATCTTTATTGAAACGAAATTAAAGTCCCTCATGTTCCCCAAAATACTATTTCTAGTAATTAAAAGCAAAATACAAACAAAACTGAAAAAAAATTGGCAAAAAACTACGAAAATCGGATTAGCAAATGTACAATTTTATGAAACAAAATTACATCGAGGTAGAAAGAGGCATTGGGTATATGAATTATCAAAGGGAAGTTGCCATAGTAACTGATTTTTGACAAAAAACAGCTAAAACATCCAAAAATGGATAAATTAATAGAAAAAAAAGCCAAAAATTAACTAAAAAATCAAGAAATATGTGCCAATTTCGCATTTGAAACGCAATTTCAGGCTATGCAAAATACTGTGCTATCAATTTCCGTGGTTTACATTTCAACATAGCATCGATTAAAAATTATTTCTACAAAAAACCAAATTACAAGCAAAAAAAACTAGGCCACTTAGACGAAAAAACGGCTAAAAACGGTTATCTATATGTGCCATTCAGTCAAAAACTACTTTTCAATGTCAAAAAGTCATTCACTAAACGCAACGCATGATCAAAAAACTTCTCTCGCTCAGAAAAAATTAGTTCACACTGCAATTTTACTCGCTGTCGCTTTTAGGTCAAAACATTGTCTGAACGAATAGTACTTCCGGTAAAAAAAAAACCTTAAGAAAACCAATACTCCTCTTCGAGTCGTAAAAACCAAGAGCACCGCAATATAGCTACGCTCAGCTTACAGCTTCGCAGCTATAATAATTATAAGGGAGGCTTTAGGACTGAGCTCCAATCGGAGCCTTCTCTGATAAAAATTTGACAGACTGTTAAGGTTTCGAGTCATTGAAAACGGTTTCTTTTTATCTTTATAGTTTGTGCATTCACAAAGTATTCGCCATTTGAACAGGGGTCCATTGCGTGATATTTGTCCTTGAAGTATTTCGCATAAAGTAACAAAAATTTTTCTCTTATCATTCTCGTCAAGGAGTATACCCGATTTGAAGTCGTTGTTGCACAATATTGCCAGATAACAGGCGCGCGGCTAAAGTCGGGAATCGCATTTCTCCATGCGAAAGTTAAAAAAGGAGTAAATCTGAATGCATTGGTTCCTCGTGTTACCCCTATTAGATGTCGCGACGAAGCTATGCTAATCTGTATTCACCGTTACTGCTAAAATATTTGCCAAGAGAAGCTCAGGGTGGAGTGATAGTGGAAGAACGTTGATTCCGAAGACCTTTCTTTGTAATCGTATTTATTGATACACTGGATCTATTTTAAGTAATAAAAATGCACGCTTTCGATTGTTTTAAACTCAGTATTGTTTGCCTTCCACAGGGAGGAAAGGTAAGATAAGATTGGTACAGCGTACTATACATAGGCCTTTCTTTTATTCTGAACTTCGTTGCAATATTTCTTCTCAAGCGAATAAGACTTTCAGGGCTTTCCAGTTCTGTTGCTCGCTTCCTCAATCCCGGAGAGACTGTCAATTAGTTTCAGTCGTTGGTTTTTAATGCAGATTGGCGTTTCGTAGCTGTAATTTCCAATGCAAACTTCCGATTGGCCTTTTAGTAACAGTACTTTGCTTTTCGGCAAGTGAATTGATATCTGGTTTTATTTCCACCATTTCCATACCCTCTTGACGTCAATACTGAGCGTGAGTGGGTAAACGCCAATTCTGAAGTCATCCGCATAACCGACATGACCCAAATTGGGAGGTCATTGATGAAAATAAGGAACAGTAAAGGCCCTAACATGGCCCTGTGGAAACCAGCTGTGCACTTCCAACAGAACCATGTTGTAAAGCTGATTCTCAATTATGCTTCTATTTCAGAAGATAGTTTTGCACTAGCGACAGACTCGAACCTTGCACTCCTTGTGAACCTGTTGGCAATTAAACTTGCGAAAGGCTTTCTGAAAGTCTACAAAAAAGGAAGCAAATTAAGAGCAGTTCTTGGAGTCGTAATTAGTGAAAATTTGGAGATACCAGATTAGATTGGTGACAGTAGACCACTTCTTCCTTAAACCGCGTGGCATCATTGATAACTGTTTCATTATTGGATACAGTTGATTGGAGACCACTTTTTCGAGAACAATTCGATACAGTATATAGAAGACTTACAAGCCTATAGTTTGGAGTCGGTTTCCGGTTGTTTTTGAAAATCGGTGTGCTTTCACTAATTTTCCAAGCACTTGGGACCGTACACTTGTTTGCAATTGTATTTAGCACAAAGTGTAAGGAGATTTAGAAGGGACCAGCTGTTAAAGAAAAGTCTTGCTGACACGGTCGGGACCCTTTGCTTTCAAGGGGTTGAAAATGGGTGGCTGACTTTGTGCGCATAGTTGCATTCGGTGTCAACCGATTGAAGTATTGGTTGAGCAGTTCAGCTTTAACAATGTCCAGCTGAGAATTTTCATCGTCCAAGCTCTTCGACAAGGATTTCAGATACTTTTTAAATTCAGAGAATTTGCTTTGCTTTCTCAGAAAAGTGCTGATTCGAAATTTTGCTAGTCTACTAACAGACTCACTAAGATTCTTATCGGAGCTTCTATCTTCGATAGCACAGACAATGTCGGGAACTTGTCGTACTGCTTCTGCAAGGTCTTCAGTTTTCCTAGTGATTTTGTTGAAAAAACAAAATATTGATGAAACATTTTTTTCCACCTTAACAACGTTCTTACCCCCGCACAATAATATCACGAACACTATAGACAAACAAATATTACAAGTTTTTGTCCCCTGCAAAAATTGAAAAAATTGCAGGTTTTTGTCCCCTACAATTTTGGATGGTAATATGTTGCCTAATAGTCGTTAATAGTCTAGTAGGTCGAAAGGCTCCAAGAGAACTCAATGCCCTCTGTGCTTTGCCTGTTTATCTTATGTTCGAGGACAAAAAGTCAAATGTGTCAGGGGAAATCGTACAAGCGAAAAGACCGCATGACTAATATAACTATATAACTTCGTTTGAGAGCAATTAATAGATTAAAGCTAGAAAACAAGTTCATTGTCTTACATTATCTTTTGGCCGCAAGTAAAGTATGAAATATACACAGTATAAGGTGTCAATTAACATTTTTGTTCCGACCCCACTTGTGGGGGGGAGGAACTATGGGTTTTTTTTTGTTCCGTGAATTTTGGCCGACCGATATATTCATCGTAGAGAAATGTGCGTGGTATCATTAAGAAGCTCGTCCAGCGTAGAATTCGGAATTAAAAAGATTTTTTTGAATTTCGTTTTTTTCGAGGAGTTATCGAGGTTTAAAGTTTCATGTGAACACTGGATATTTGGTTCACTTTTACCGTAATTTTCGTTCGAAATAACGTTTTTTCTACGAAAAAATTTAACTCAAAACTAGATTTCACGCCAAAAAATCAATTTAAGGTTTTTAATAGACGAAAGGAGATAAAAAAGACTAGTTCTAGTCTTAGAGGGAAGTTTAATATATAAAAAAATTCGAATTAGGTTTGGGAGCTTTTTTTAGAAAATTTTGCAATTTTTATGTTTTTTCAAGTCACCTAGAGACTACTAGACACTTTTAATATCGAAGCTCCGCTAATGACAAACCTCTTTTACGATCAAATGAAGCCCAATGAACAAAAATTGGTTTCGAAGGGATCGCTCATGTTTTTTTTTTGGACTCGTATCTCAAATTTCGTAATTTCAAATGAAATTTGGATTTATTTTTTGAGGGTGTTACTAAGGTTTTATAATCCTATGGCATAAACTTGTTGACTAAAGGTGCAATAGATTTGCTAATGAGCACTAAGTGAACCTATCTAGTGCTGTAACTGGACAGCTAATGGCTGTTAAGACTTTGAAAATAAATTTTCGAAAGTTTTTTAAAATTAGTAAATCATAAACTTATTTTTATGAACTGTAAGTTCGTCTCAGTAAAAACAGGATTGAACTCCTTCATACCACTGCAACATAAGTTAATCTCATTGGCGGCTTTATCAAATAACTATTAGTTATACGTCTTCAATGCCACAAGATTTCAAATTTTTAAAAAAATTTTTTGGACATTTCGTTTTATTGGTTCATTTTGAAATCTTATCACGTCATCTTAATATTGATGGCTACATCTTCCTTTAGTGAAGAAGTCCAAAGTATCATAGATAAAACTTTCTGAGAAAAAAATATGGTTTAAATGGCTTCAACACTTTCTTCTCCCGTTTTTCTAAAGAAATTTTGGTTTTTGCCTGTATTTGTTGGTTTTTTTCATAGTCATAAGACATATTGTGATGTCTTATTGATTATCTAGGCATCATAAACAACCTTGTTTTCACATTGTGGCATAGCTGAGCGTATTCATTGAATTCCTATGAAAGCTTTTGAGTTTAATGGATGTTAAGACTTTAAAAATATATTTTTTTAACATAAATCAATCTTTAGCTTATTTTCGTGGATTGTAAGTCAGTCTCGGTAATGACAGAACCGCTTTTTTTTCTACATCAGCAACAATTTATCTAGTTAGCGGTTTTGTCTTATAACTATTGGTTTTTTGACTTCGGTGCACGAGTTTTCATAATTTTTATAATTTTTGGATCTTTTTTAGTAATTTTGGTTCCTTTTGAAATCGTATTACATTATCCTAATATTGATAGCTCCCATTGGCTTACTGAAGACGATCAATGGATCGTTGAAAAAGTTTTCAGAGAAAAAAGCTGATGGTTTAAATAGCTTCGACACTTTCTTCTCTCAATTTTCTACCGAACTTTTGGATTTTGCCTGTTTTTGTTGTTTTCATAGTGAATGACTTGTTGTAGTGTCTTATTGATAAATTTTGAATGACAAACATCCTAGTTGTCACATCATCTAGGCATAATTTAGCGTATTATATGCCTTCCGTTGAAAGCTGTAGAATTTTTTGACTTTGATACTATGGGTTTTCTCAAAAGTTTCGTGGTTTTGATGTATTTTTCTTTGCCATACGACTTATTGTGATGAGTTATTGATGTCACATGAATGAAACCTATGATTGCTATTTCATCGAGGCAGAATTTAGTTTGTTTAATCAACTTAAAATGTAGCATTTTTTTTAAAATTGAAACATCTATTTTTGTTATCTCTTCATTTGGTTGAGTCAAAAATGTAGATGAGCTCGGGTCGGAACATCATGTGCGAACGCACATTAACGAGCCGCCTTGTTTAAAATAATTTTCTCTTTGAACAAAATTTTTACTGCTTTTTCTGTTAATTAGTTGTCTGATTCCGATTGAATTCGCCGTAAAAAGGCGAATGCAGTGATGTTTCACCAAAGCAACGATTTTCAAAAGTTGAATTTCGAATGTGGCTATTTTGGATTTTAGGGACCTGCTCAGGGAAGACATCTCGTTTTTAACTTATGGATTGGTTAGTTATTCTTGATAAGCTGTAAGCTTTACTGAACAACTATTATCAACTTTGATCTGTTGGTTAAAAGAAGTTTTTGAATACAAAACAATTCATTAGTAGTGAAGAGAAAAGATAGCTTACGAATGTGACTTGGAAGACCCTGTGGTCCATGTATGAGTAGATAGATCTCTTGTCTGTCATGGTGACTGTGTAGTTACCGTACACCTGAGTGGCCCCTTCGTGGTCATCGAAGTCAGGCCAGTACTGCACGCCGTCTTTCCCACTCGACTGAAAGGACTCTTTATTTGATTCCTCCCATAATTTGGTAAATATTATTTCGGATGTCATAATGGTAAAATTTTATTGGTAGAACACGTTTATGTTAGATTGTATCCTGTAAAATTTATTAGAAGGATTGATCGCATTAGAACGAAAGCTGTGAGTTTTTCAACTGTAGAAGTAAAAATTGAGTAAACAAACACCATAACAGCACCTAATACATCTCCACAGCAAAAAGTCATTTCTGAGCCGCACTATGCATCTTTAGGCGAGAAAGCGAGGCAAACATTTGTTCATAGTAACTGGAAGGCAAAAACAGAGATATCCTTGTTTCTTTATTCTTAGTAGCGGTATATAGATACAACTTCACTAACAACATTGAAGGATGCTAGCATGACAATGACGTCACAGTTGTACTCATACACGATCTGCCAGAACTGGTTGATGTAATAGGGCTGGTCGGGGCCCTGGATGGCAATGAAACGAGTGTGGAGTCCCAGTGAAGGGAACTGAATGAGGCTGCCATTCGTTCTATCTCTGTTCGGGTTGTCTTTGATGCCATGTGTTAGCTTCACTCTGTTGAACTCGTCTAAAGCATTCGGATAAACAGTTTGAAGCATTGAGTTATAAGCTAGCTGAATACGAACACATATTGGTCTGATCACATACTAATGACTATTTTTATTGAAGAAAAATCCTGATAAAGAAATGGCCTATCAAGAAGACTTACATGGACAGACGTCGGAGAACTTGTTTATTTTGATCACGGAGGGGTCATTGAGGACCTGAGGTGGTGCCACCTCTCCCTCCATATAACCATCATGAGCTATCCGTTCGAACTCAAAGTCCCATTGCGACATCTCGTGGTACTTGGGTTCGGGTTCCAACGGTTGACCTATGGCAGACACCAAAATATATTATCTTTGTTGGCAGTTCTAAAATCTATCGAAAATTTCAAGCTCAGATCAGTATAAATATTTTAAGCATTGGAAGCACACTTTCTCAAACACGAGCACACTATTGCAAGCACAGCATCCCATTAAAAAGTATATTATTTAATTTTCAACTATTGAGCTTTTGACAATGCGAAGAGTCTCAGTTTGAGGTTTCAGATACAGTCATTGTCAATAAGCACGAATTAGCTCATGAAGCCACAATCTTGACCAATTATCATCTTCAACTAAACATTCCACTATAAGATAGACTAGACTGACCTGGACATGGTAGCGCTCTGCTCTTGTAGAATGTATAGTAGAAGTGAGGAGTGGTGCACTTCCTCTCCACAAAGTCCTTGGCATTCTCAGTCGTCATCTCTATCACACACTTCCTCCTGTCCTCTAAGTACTCTGGTCCATACTCTTCAATCAAGGCTATCTTGAAGTCATTGTCCGCTTGCATTCTGTAATTAAACATAAGCTCATACTTGTTATTAAGTTGAGTTTTTAAATTGAAAGAAACATGAGGGTGCCCAATCTTCATATAATTAATAGCTTGTCATAAGCATTCAGGTATTTACTTGGAACATTCTAGGCAAAAACTTAGGAAGATCTTAACCAAAAGTACTCTATAGTAAAAAAAACTGCGCTGTTCCGTTGCAGGAGGTTCGATTTTCTAAATTTAAAATAATTTTTATTATATTACTGACAAGTTAACAGACAGACAGACAGTTCAGAACAGCCATATGTTTCTCACCTTTTCTGAGGGTCAATTTGAGTGTAGCTATTGTTGTGAGACATATGCTGCGGGTGATTTGGGTTCACCATGCCATTGAAACCGTTGGTATTCACTGGTAGCAGAGCCAGATTCTGGTTGTTCCTAGGATAAAGACACAGAATGTTAACGTATTCATTCCCTGTTCTCAGAAAAATTTCATTTTTAATTAAGAATCTAAATAACTTAATTGCTGCTTCGATTAGTGGCTCTTAAAAACCTTCAATCAGAGCTGGACGCACTCACTTGACCTTATCTTAAATTGAAGTGAAAAGTTAATTCGAGAGTGAGAAAGTCAATTTTGAGAGGGTAAGTCTCGTGTGACCAAACAGTTAATCACGCGAATGAACGAAAAAAACATAGCACGAGAATTCCTGAATTACAATCCAAAGAATTGATTGAAAGCCTTTGAAACTCTTCAATTCACTAACAGAAAAAATTGATAATACAAGCCAAACAAAGAAAACTTGTACACAAATTGCGAATCATCAAATTAGAATATGTGTTGCAGATACTCAAGTTGTAAAGGTATAAAGAGAACCAATAAACATTTTACAAAAATTCGAAAAAAACTAAAAAAAAATTGGCATTTCACAGATATCTTTCTGGACACAAACGATAAGCAGAAGCGAAACCACACAAGTGACTTTTTTGGGATCTTTTGTGCCCCCTCAGTACGTTATGCGCCCCCAGTTACAGAGCACGTGCCATTACTTAATAAATCATTATGTAAAAATATGACACGTGCGTCTGGGGGGTGCAAATAATATGCGCCCACTAAGCTGGGGAGGGCACAAACGGAAAAGATACCCTTTTTGTAAGAGCAATATTTTTAAAAAAATCTAACATTAGTGTTATTGTCCTCAGACACATTTTTTGTTATTCAAAAAATTCGAGAACACAGGAGCAAGATGGGCTACTGATTAAATGACAGTTTTCACTCAAACACGTTGAAAAATTGCAGCTACCTGCTGGCTATGACAAACATTTGGGTTATATACGAGCTAAACATGGTGTTAAAAATCTAAAACACTTTCCAAATAGCTTCCGTAATCCTAACATCTATCCATTACTATAGCTTTCAGCTTTAAAAAAAATGAGTTGCCCCCCTAAATTGAAAGTAATTGAAAAAAGTTGCTGAAATTAATACAGAGTTAATGTCCATGTAACATTTATCTGGATCACTAAAAGTTATCTAATAACCCATAGATAATTTCAGAGCACTTCTTTATCAGAAAGAATATATACGAGAAGCAAGTTTACGCCGTCAACCGAAGCGTGAATAGTGTACACTTGATAAAAAACAGTTTGTCGTAGAGTCTCATCAGCCATTGCTGCTCTGTCTTTCAACACCAAGCGGAATTTCCGTTTCTCCATATCCGCTGGATCTGATAAATAGCTATGAACAGTTATGCTTGGATTTGTTCATTGCGCAGACTAATCTCGCCATTGAAATTTGTAAAAGAGCGCCAAAATATGCTCCATTGGTAAGTTGGCGGTACCTTATATACCCATAGCCTTCAAAAACTAGCAGTTCAGATTTTCGTTTTTTTAAAATAATAAATTCAGATGCTATTATTTACAGTTGTTATTTACAATGATGTTGAAATAATTCAGCAGGTTTCATTGATGAATCGTTACAGTTGGTATTTACAAGGAAAATTTATCAGATTTCATTGTTGAAGCTTTACAAATTAAGTACAAAATTCAAATAGTTTTTTGTTTGTTCAGGGGTTTCTTGCCAGGATCCATTTAGAACACTTGCCGTAAATCTAAGAGTTTCAACTTTCATATTTACAAAGACGTCGCGCCAACTATTCAGCCTTAGGGTACTTCTCGCTCCAGATAATTGTTCGCATTTGAGAATTAAATGTTCCGATGTTTCAAACTCTTTTTCGCAATAGCTGCAAATTGGTGACTCTGAAAAATTTTTCATCCATCTAATCTGTTTGTCAACAAGACAATTGAAGGCAAGGCGATATAAAAGATTTTGTTGTTGTGGCAAAAGTTTGTAAAATTTCCAGATATTTTTGCTAAAGAGAGTTAATTCTTTCGTTGAACAATTGTACTTTATGACGGATTTGTTTAAGCGGTCCTCGATAAAACTTGTTGGAAAAACTTGAGCAATGATATACCAGTAAATCTCACTTGTTCTTAAGGCTTTGTCAAGTCTCAGGGAAGTTTCGATGTTGTTCTTAAACAGAAGGATACTGTTGTCAGTTTGAGAGACTTTGAGCTTTAAAGATTTTAACAAAATTGTTAAGTCATTTGGAAAGGTAACATCGTTCTCGTTTGATGTGTTAATTTCGTCTATCAGTTTTACTGAGATTATTTTTGATGTAATATGTGGAAGAGAGATACCGCCCACAGCAACAGATTGGTAAAGAACTTCACTTCTAATTTCCATTTTGTCACCAGTTTTTAGTAGATTGTTGATGAGTTTTTGAACATTCGTCAGAATATTTACTGTTGTGTCCGTGTGTCTTGAATAATACAGGAACTTTGGAAGGATAAAAGTTTCAATGATTTGTCTCTTGGCTTTTAAAGTTTTCGATCGAGAAATGAAGCGCATGTAAATGGCAATTTGTGTTTTGATGAGATCAAGTAAGTTTGTTGATGATTTATCAGTTAAGAATTTAATGCCCAGGATTTTTGTTACACGTACAGTTTTATAGAAAGCTATGTCTCTCGTTGACAGGATCTCACTCTTTTTGACGTTGATTTCTAGTTGAGTGCAATTGCAAAAATCTTTGACAGTGTCAAATAGTCCTTCAATCGATGATATGCGTATTGAGCAAGTAATGTCGTCTGCATAAGCCACTGTTTTTGAGCTGGTGAATCCTTTAATATGTGGTGAGTTGTCTATACAGCAAAGCAAGGGCTCAACAGCAAGTATGAAAAGTAAAGCTGAAAGGGGACAACCTTGCCTAACTCCGCGTTGTAGTACAATTGTTTTGGAAAGGTAGCCATTGATTTCAATAATTGCTTTCGTTTCATTGTAAACTGTTCTGATGGCAGATTTTGTGTATTGGTCAATGCCAATTTTATCGAGAAGGGCGAAGATGTAATCTCTGTCTACTTTGTCAAAAGCTTTTGAAAAATCCAGATTCACAAGGCATTTGCTGTTATTTAGTTGCTTATGGGCTTTTCGAACTTTATTTAATGCTATATGGATTTGTCTTTTGCTCAAGTATGCATGCTGATGTTGGCCTATTATGTCTTCAAGATCTATTATGATTCTGGCAGATAGAATGTGTGATAGAATTTTGAGGTCAGTGTTCAGCAAGCTTATAGGTCTAAATTCATCAACAGTTCTCGGATTATCAGTTTTAGGCAGAAGTTTTAAGATTGCAATATTTTGGCTTTCAGGGACTTTTTCAGTTCGAACAATATTGTTGAAAACGCTTTGTAGCAATGGGGCCATTTCTCTCTTAAAAATCTTGTAAAAGTTTGAGGTTATTCCATCCGAACCCGGTGAGCTCTTTGCATTGAGTTTGTTAATTGCTTTCAATACTTCATCTATGGTGATTTCATTTACATCATTTGTTGCTTCGTCTTTGCGCTCGTTCAAATGGACAAGAAAAATCTCAAAAGAGTCTTTTTTCTTGCTTTTGTAAAGCTGTGAAAAATGGTTTTCAAAGACTTTGATGATTTCTTCCTGATTTGTTGTAACACTTGCACCAACCCTAAGTGAAGTAATATTGTTCGTGTTGTTTTTTTGCTTTGCCCAAGTTTTCAAGTCTTTCGCGTTTCCAAGTTCGCATGATTGGGTCAATTTCTTGAAGTGGATGAACTGATCTTTTTGTTGTTGTCATACGCATTTATTTTCGAGACTGTATCATTATATCGTTTTAAAATTTTTTCATTGGAGTCATGATTTTGTATTTGTTCTCTCAGCCTTTTCTCTTCGGCCAGGATGTTTTTCATATGCGAGCTTAAGATTTTTGATTTATTAATAGCTAAGGCTTGGCAGACATCACGTATGTGGCACTTCAGCTCTTCATAACTTTCATGTGTCAAACAGTTCATTCCAAATGCTTCTATTTCTGTTTTGATGTACTCTTTGTTTGGAAATAAAATAGCATCGTTCATTTTCCAAAAGCTTTGGCCTCGTTCTTTTTCTTCGCTTTTGTTGCTTAGTTCTAACAGCATGTGATCTGAGAAATTGCTCCGATGTACTTTCATTTCGCTGTACTGGGTTTGGTTTGTAAAAAAATAGTCTATTCGTGAAAAAGACGATGTTCTTTTGTCATAGTGTGTGAAATCAAGTACGTCCAGTTCTACCGCTGCATCAAATAGTAGAGCATGCTCTGTAACCGTTTGGAGCTTTACAAATCGCTTAACTCTATCGTCTACGCTTCGAAGAGCAGTTGATGTGTTTCGCGAATCATGACTGAAAGCATTAAAATCCCCTGCTAAAACAATAGATCGTTCCGTGTTGAGTTTCGAGAGATTTGAGCTTAATTGTTTCAACTTTTCACAATAGAAGCTTGTATTCAGATATACATTGAATACAGTTAGATTGAGTTCCGTAAAATTAATTCCAGAGTGATCTCGTGATTGCAGTATTCGATTATCAGTTTTTAGTTCTTCACTCCAAACTGTAACTAAACCTCCACTGCAGTTTATTGCAGGCACTAGATGATAGCGTAATTTGTATTGCTCAAGAACTGTTTCGTGTGAACGAGATAGAGCTGGAATTTTCGATTCTTGGATACACAAAATGAATAAAGTTCCGCTAGCTAATTTGTAGCATTTTTCGATTATTGCGAAGAATTTTTTCGGGCTCTTAAGGCCACATGAATTCAAACAGAAAACTTTGTGCTCAATCATTTTTGTTTTGTTCGAACTGATTTTTCTTCTTAATCCACTTATCGTTCAAGAAGTGTTTTGCGATTTGCGCGTTTTGTTGTTTTTGTGTTTCACTAAGTGGCCTTTTGGCGCCTGGTCTGTACTGTTTGAGAACAGCACTATTATCAAGCTCTAAAGATTGAAACTTCTCTGTATTAAGATAGGCGGAATCATTACATTCAGCGTTTTGTATGTTGGTTGAGGTTTTGTCAGCGTTTTCTGTTTCTTGTTCTATGACTGTAGCATTTTCTGTTGTGCCACTACAAATTTCTTCTGAATAAGTTTCTTCCACTTCCTCTTCATCTATGGTCAAGTTGCAAGAGGAGGTGTCACTGATTGTTTCAGTTTCGGGAACTTTATGAAAATTTGTTGGTTTCTGCTTTTCAGCACGATTATTCTTTGTTTCTTTGTTTATGTTTTGCACATTTTTGATTCTTTGTAGCTGGTTTTGCCATAAGTAGCACCAATCTTTATGGTGTCCCCGATACTGTAGTTTGCTTTCTTCACAGTAACTGCAGTTATGTAATGAGGGAGCATGGAACTTGATCTCTAAGCTGTTCCATTCTTTGAATTCTGCGATCCGATTTTCATATGACCAAGTTTTTAATCTTTCCTCTTCAGTTGCGTTTTTCACTGTCACACTCAGTGTTGCATAACCATTGAAGATGAGATCGCCTCCTATGTTGTCTTTCATCCGAATAATTGCGGGGCTATGTTCTATTCCCTCTGGAAGATCTATTAGTTTCAGGGCTTCAGTGTCTGTGCAAACATAAGGGAGATTACTGAATTTGATATTGTATCTTCTAGGATAGAATGATTTTTCTGTGTTGAGGAAATGTTTGCCCATAGGAAAAACGGTTTTGCCTAGTAAATTTAGGCCTCTGGATCTAATCGAATGGTATTGCTTTTTGACAGTTGGTGGTGAAACAACAGTCAGCGAATGAAGTCTTTTGTCTCTTATGTATGCGAATGTTTTGCTGATTGTTATTTGATTTCGTGCTTCTTGCGGGAATTCGTGCAGAATTGATTTAGCACACTGAAGATAGGCGTTGTTCAAAGAATCTGTGTTTGAAATAATTGATTTCGTAAAAGGAGGAATAATTTGCATGATCTGGAATTCGCTTGAGTTGGTTTCTTTCGACAAGCCTTTTTGAGTGATTGAAGAATACATATTTTGGTTTTCGCTGGGAGTAGGCGTAATCAACGAGGGGATAGTGTTCTCCCCCATAGGGGAAAACTTAATTGTTTGAAGACGAAGACTTATGATAAGTAGATTGTGACAAACGAAAGGTTTCTCAAATAAAAATTAGTGTTTTGGAAAACTCAGAAGTTAACTTAATAAGAACTCTAAGCGCTCTACAGTAAAGGAGAGAGCAACTTAAAAAGAGGAACTTAAAAAGCTAAAGCTAAGGAGGAAAGGGATTTAAAAGAAATTTTGAAGAGTAAAATTAGGAGAAAAAGGTAAAAGAAAAAGCCAGGATTTTAAATCTTAGTGAAAAAGCAGCTTTTAGTGAAAAATCTCTTTTTATAAAAGACTCACTCCCAAAGGACTTTCCTGCACAAAGTGGAGTACTTGCTTTCGCTTTCCTATCACACTTTGCGGTAATAATCCGAGAGTGACATTATCAGAATGTTTATCATCACAACAATCAGATTTTCGTTTGAATGAAATCCATGGTAACAATTGCGTCGATATTATGCCGCCAAATATCGAGAGGCACTCTTTATTATGCGCCATTAAAACAAAACCTGTCATTGTATTTAACAACTAGTTTTGCGTCCAATAGTTGATAAAGCTTTAACAAATTTATGTGATTTTGGTTAATTAAGAGATCAACTTTTGTTATGCGATATGTCACTATCTTTATATTTTTGGGACTATATTGTCTGGATATTTTTTTCTGTTTTTGGTCCTCTTTGGTCTGGGACAATTTCGCAATTTAGGACTATTTTGTCCGGACACAGAAGTTGAAAACAATGCCAGACAAATCAAATGATCAAGCCATTTATTAATCTTGCGACTTTTGCGCCGTTTTTTAATCTTAAAATCTTAGTCTTTCAGAATAATTACAAGTTCGAGAAGAATTATGTCAAATTTTTCTGACTTGAGTGGAGTGTTGCAACATTCTTGAGTTACGCTTAGACTCATCCCATTTCTTTGTAATAAATCAGGTTTTTAGTACCACTAATGTGATTAATACTAGTTTGTTCATTTACCTTTATCTTACCACAAAAACAATGAGGGTTAATCGATTAATTTTTACATTTATTTTCTTGTTGTTAGCACCCAATTTTTGCGATGTAGATTCGATCCAAGAAGGAAAGGAGGTAAATCAACGGTAAAAAAGATCTCTTTCATACCGGTCCTTTTAAATCGCCAATCCAGTAATAACGGATGCCATAGCAAGAGTTGTCGGCTCGAAACCGTCTCCTTTTGATTTATATCAATCATCCAATGTGCGCGAGGAATCGGATACAAAAACTTACAAAATATAAATTTAAGCTCTTCTAGTTCCCTTTTTAGTTTGCATACAATTTCTTGTTCAAAATATCTAATCAAGTAAAATTATCCCTAGCAGTGTTTATGTTGGTACCAACTTGATTTTGTTTTGCGACACTTTCCCTTATTTTGCGTATATGGCTCAATTGAAAATTTCTTCTAGGTGCTCACAGCTAAGACCAAGGGGCAATCAATAATTGATTAATTTAATTTCAAGACAAAAATAAAGTCAACTAAAACAACTTTTCACCTTTAAAAAAGACAATAGACAGACAATACACAGACTGAATTCAATTTTTGTATAAACTTGCGGTTTGAAATTACAATTTTAAACATTCTCAATAGAGCATAACATAGTTAAGAAACGCAATATGATAAATAGTTAGGGATAAGAGCAGAGATAAAGAAGTGTAACAATTGACTGAAGTCACAGATCAATTCTCTTCGGTCATAAACAACTTCTGCTTTGTTGTGACTGACTTCGCAAGCAGCTCAACTCTGATACATATGCCAGAATCATGAGAAATTTGGAGCACGGATAGACTAGCATTGTACCTTGATGTCACAATGGCTCAATAAAACCAATTTTGAACTCTTGAGGACAAAACTGAAGCCTCTATTCTAATTGTGTTATGATGACAGAAAATAACAGTCAATGCTTATTTTCTATCTATCTTATGATGCAGTCAATTTTTTAAATAACACTCTTATTGATACAAAGGGTATGAAAAATTTGCAACCTTGAAGACACACTGCCTCCATTGCCATGTCCACTACCCATGAGTTGGTTAGAGTAAGGATTGTTCTCGATAAATGCAGAGTCATTCACGTCCTCGCCGAATCTGAGTTTTGAAAATATCTGCATGCCCTCACAACGCCGGTTTCTAAAACAACATGCTCCAGTTAAATCAACTTGAAACTAGTCCGAGGTTTAAAAAATTTCCTTTTATCTATAACAGTACCCTTCGTAAGGATGTGTCGTATACTCCTAGGTAAATTATACCACTCGATCGTGATCGTTAGAGCAAAAAAAATCAATCAGTTAGGAAAATGATTGCTGGTTTGTGACAAACACTAATTATGAGAAGCTTTCGTTTCTTATTGCTGCAAGTTTTCCTAAGGACGAATTCTGGAATCAAAAGCACAAGATCTACGGTCGATCAGACGATTTGGTATAAACCGACGGCGTGATTGTAGCACTTTGAAAGTCTGTACAATCGCCCACTATGAGCAAATTATATCATCAGCGGAAATCATAAGAACGGCCATTTTTTGAAAACGACAAAATAGAAAACCGATTTTTCAACAGTTGCTCAATTAGAAGAATTTCGAATAGCAACAGCAGCGAACGCAACAAAATCAAGATTTTCGTAGCACGGAATTGGTGAGGTGTATTTATTTTTTTTTCAGCAAGGAGATGATGACCTCACTCTATTCTATGAGCATAGAATACAAAATCTATCAAAAACTAATTTTTCAAAAAAAAATACGGGAATAACTTATTGTCAGAAAAAAAACATTAAATTTTGTACATAGTTCTTCTCGAAGTTCATTTTAAAAACTGAAACATTCCAGTCAATTTTCCTGGATAACTGTATCTTCCTTGATAACTGCATCTTGAAATACTAGCAGTTATGTTTCGAGAGATGGGGGCAAACGTCTGTTGTTCCTAACCAAATTTACAGATATCAACAGCAAACGATTAAAAGTATAATAATTCATAAAACATTGCAAAAAACATTGTTTTAATATGATGAGTTATTATTGTGGTAAGGTATATCTTTTTAAAATATCCGATTATCTTTTTAAAATATCCGATATAATTGACTTATGTCTGACCAATGGCTCTCCCACTGCTGGCGGGTGGGGGATTAACATTAATTAAAACTGCTTCAGCACAGTGGTGGTCTAGATTTTGGGATTGAAAAAGAAATAAAAGCAAAAAACAGTCAATTTTTTTCCAGATGTCAAATAAATGTTATAACTTGGTTAGCAATTTCAATAGATTCGAAATGGTTAATTCAGCCACTAAATTGGAGGATAATAAGCTGAATATTAACACCAGTTCGCAGTATATTATAAAACTTTGATAACTTAATGCACTTTAAGTCTATAAACATTGTCTTAATGCCGGGCTTTATCGGTTCAAACCGTTTTTTTTCATTTCGCTTTTTAACCCTGAACGCATTTTCGCAAAATTGTTTAACGAACTCTAATTTCCATTCTGCTGAAACAAAAAGTGAGGTAAGTCAGATAACATGTGAAAAGGGTTACTTAAGTAAAATTAAGAGAAGGTACAACAAAGCATGATAGGTCCTAAAAAGTGATTCAATGAATTGAATGAAAAAATAAAAAATCTTCGACCTGACCATTAGACCATATGAACATTACGAGCAAAACAGATATACACAAAATAGTTTCGCAAATTATTATGAAAAATTAAATAAGTATAAATTTTCGGTAATTTTAGTGTCAGCGTGTCAAAATTCCGACAAAAAATCAGACAGAGAGAAATGTAGAAAAAACTTGGCATCCAGGAGAAATTTCGGTTAAGAAAAAAAACAAGCAGAGGCCGCATAAAAAATCATAAAACAATGAAATAAGCAAAACGCTAACAATATCGTATTCATGTCATCTGAACCATAATCAGAACGCTAAAATTTACGCAAAATCTCAATTGCAAGGTCCAAAGAGTTTTTATCGACCAATAATTGAACGCAATGCAACAATTGCATACAATGCCATCAAAATTGCAAAAATTATTTTCCATCTGTTGATTAATGATAATTAAGTCATCAACACTATTTCTGACTTGTGCAGACCATAGAACAAGTACTTTTCAGTCAAGGAAAAATTTGGTCGGAAATATAAGAGACAAACAGACAAAAACCACAAAATTTTAAATACAAAAAAGTTTCGGGACGTTTAAGTACTCAGAACCATTACCCCGCCGCTAAAATCTATCCATTAAATCAAGCGCAAGCTTCAAAAAATTTTAATTGCCTCTTAAAAAACTGACAAACACTTCCAAAATATTTAAAAAAGCAAATTCTGCGGTTCATTTGTCATTACCACTACGAAAACCTCCAAAAACCGACGTTAAAAACCTATCCTGCGTAAGAGAAATGTGACCAAAGTGCAATTTAGGGCTGAAAACTTTCAAAAAGTGACATTTTCACCTTGAATTGAGGCTTTCGGAGCAATTTCAACGAACAAAGCTCTTAACTACTAAAGACAGCATACAGTCTAATGCAATTTAATGCCCACTTGGCTTTACCTAATTGCTCCACTTTGAAATTTCGGTTATAAAGTTATATAAAAAAGGTTGAATACATCTTACAGAACTCAGCTGGTAGAAAACCGAAACCGACCTGAAAAATCGTATTTTAACTAACCTTAGAACAATTTTCAATTAGGTTGTAGGTGAGTGGTTAGGCAGTTGCGGGGGGTGGAGGGAGGGGGTAAGTACTCTATTTTGAAAGTCATGGAAAAAGTGTAAACACATCTTACAAAAAAAGACAGCACTAAAATAATCCAATTTCTTTGGATTAAAGAGGAGAGCGCCTAAATAGCCTTTAAGATTTTTTCTTTCCACTGACTTTTAGCAGTACGCTGCCACTAATTAAGTTAAGCTTCTTTAAGCTTTGAATAAGGGCAATTTAACACGCAAAACCGCATTAAAGTGACCAGAAGGACTTTAATAATCGTCAAAAGCATCGTTTGAGAGCAACTAAATAGACGCAGTGCAGTAAGCAGAAGCTTACTGCACTGCGTCTATTTATGTGGTTGCACCAGTCTTGGCCACTAAAACGTTACATTTGAGATAATTGTAGAAAACAGTTGTGAGCAATTCACGATAAAAACGAGGAAAATCAGGAGGCATTTTTAAACACTAATATTGTTTCCCATCGACTAACTTATCTTTAGTAAAAACCTTAATGTCTTTATTTTTTAAAAATGAGTGTGATCCTAACTGGAGAACTGAGCCAAAGGAAAAGAATTAATGCAAACATACGGTCAAGTAAATCAAGGTTTTTCGTTTTATGGTCGTTGAGAAAGGTGTAAATTACTGCTCACAGAACGTACAAATAGTTTGTGGTAGAGCTAAAACGTTCAGAGAAGTTAAATGCAAAAAATACTCGCATTATGGGTTTTCATCTAATACTGATTTTCCGACAGACAAGGAAAAGCCAGCTGATATTCACAATTAGGCGCTAATATTGATGCCTGGATCAAGTTGAGGACTTACAGTGACTCAATAGGATAAATTTTTAGTGTACAACGGGCATCTTCGGTAATTTCTTTTTCCGTTTGCATCAGAAGCAATGTGATGGGCAAAAACCATAGCAAAAAAATAAACAGTTAACGGTTTGCCGAATAGTAATGAGCAGAAACACTAAAATTCAACCAAATTGACAGCACTTAAATACACCTAATCCGACAGAATCAATTATTATTGACTAAAATACAATTGAATAAATATCGAACTACGAGTTCCTATTTGTACAGAAAAGCACAGTCTTTCTCATAGCTTCTTCTCGAATTTTTGACAATTGGTAGTATTTCACATTTCAGTCCGCTTGATTCGCAATTATTGATTCGCAGTCTTAACTTTTGAAAAAAATAAATATTTGAACTAGCAATTCCCATAACTCGCTACGGAGCTCTAATCGTTAATTTCACATGTTAGCTTTTATTAATTTAACCCTTTTCTATAAGGTGACAAAAGGTCATTTGTTTCCTTTTCAAAAGTACGTAAAGCATGTTCAGACAAGCTAGCGATAAAAAATCGAGCTTTAATTTCCCTAGTTTTTCATTAAATTAAATCGATAATTTTTACTATTGCCAGGATAGAATAACAAGTGCGTAGTTTAGAAGGCCTTAGACAACATCTGTATAACAATTAATGCGTCAATGACTTCCTGAAGTATCCGGATTTTTTACTTGACCGAAAACTGCCATAATTCAATCGCTACAGTCTCCAACGCACTCAAATCCACATGCATTTTGCGCTATTTACGGCCCTGTAGCAGTATATGTATGTAAACAGAGTTGTTGTGTACTAATTAAAACCAGGTTACTACATGCAGGTATAACTTCTTTGCCTTTCCTCGCCCAGCTAAGGTGTCATAAAGCCTACTCTCAGTTAATTTTGAAGACTTAATTCAGGGAAACATTTCCCAGGCAGTTATGGCTCTGTTATTCCATCCACTAAGACAACACCAACTTATCCACACTTAATATAAAGTACAACTCTACAATACAATACACTATATTACACTGAAACACTCTTATATGGTCAGCTTGAGCTCAACTTATAGCATGAAAGTTCCAAAACTAACTTTGGCGAGTTGCAAAAAGGCGTATTCTACCTGTTCTCAGGAAGCCTAAATAATCAATCACAGGAAGTTGAGAATATTTGTTTGAGAAGAGGTCAAGTTCACGTTTCAAATGATTCGTTTTTCCTGATGCATTAAATGAAAAGCCCAAATAAAGGAAAGTGATTATTCATATTACGTAACCCGATTTGCACGAAAATTTTAAATGATTTTGGTAAAAGATCTTCGAAAAAATCGATACTGCGCAAAAAGCAACTTCTATCTCATCATTAATTATTGAAACAATTGTTACTTTTGTTTTAAACAATGTTATACAATAATATGCCCCACTAAAATGACAACGAACCAAAATTTTCTCAACTGTTTTCTTTCATTGAGTTATCTCCACGCTTTTTGCCTTCCCAAGCAACAAAATTGATAGCTATCATAATCTAAGGAATAACGCTAGATTGCTAGCAAATAGCTGCGGACGTTTTGTCTACCTGAATTTAAAAAATCGAAGAGCTGAAAAATGCAACAGAATTTAAACAAGCATAACCGACAGCTTGCAGGTAAATAGCCACTATTGATTCCCAAGACCAAAATTGAAATAGAAACAAGCAAACAAAAACTAAGACGGCAAATTGCCGGAAAATAGCCACCCTTGACGCGCCAGACGCATATGGTGTTTGAAACAAAAAAAGCGATGAAAATTAACAGAATTTTTTTTCTAAGTTTCAAAAAGTGTTCTAATTGAGTGCGCAGTTTCAGTTAAATTCTAAACCTAAACTTAATTCAGCTTCTAAACAAAGCTATTGAGCTTAAAACTAATGTCAACTAGCAATCGCACTAATGAACTTTGCTAACCTTATGCACTTTGATTTAATGACCGGGCTTCACCGTTTTGTCCCGTTTTTGATTTTGATCTTTTTGACATTGAACGTATTCACTACATTGCGTAATTCAATGCGTGAAAGAATTTAAAATTCATTCAGTTGAAACAGTGAAAGAGAAAAGTCACGAGTCAAACGTGAACGAGGAATTAAATATTTAAGTAAAACGATAAAGTAAAGCGAATTAAGAAAAATTAGGAGAGCGCCTAAATATTAGCAATTGAGAGGCTGACGGCAACCATTTATTACACTTTATTCAGCTCTTTCTTTTGATTTTGCTCTTTTCACTTTGATCGTATTCACTTCATTACGTAATTTAATGAGTGCAGGAATTTAAATTCTATTCAGTTGAAACAGTGAGTGATGTAAGTCAGAAGTCAAACGTGGAAATCGTGCCTTATGTAAAAACGTGACCAAAGGTAAAACGAATTAAAAAAATAAAGCGGGACAAGAAATACAATGCAAGGAATTGAATGAATAGCTTAGAAATACTGTATCTGACAAGATCAAGTAAAAAATGCGAGCCAAAAAAGACTAAATAGTTTCAAAAGTTGAGAAACAAAAAAAAACATAGCTGGCAGACTACCAAAAAACTGCCGCAACAGCTTCGAAGATCTGCAGCCTGAAAAAGATTTAAACAGAAACAAACCAAAAAATTCTTTTTTTTAATTAAATGCTGATGTTTATTATAAAGAATTTGTTTATCCTAATGCTACTTCTATTCACTGCTCTCAAATAACCTTCAGTTAATGTGATACACACTCACTTGACCTTATCTCTTTGAATGAAAGAATTAAAGTGAAAAAGGTCAATTTTAGAGCGAGGAAGTCATTTTTGAAAGTGAGGTAATTCACGTGCGACCAAATAACGTTTTCACACGAATGAACAAAAAACTCGCTTCAATAAGAATGAAAAATGACGTCACGCACGCACTTCAGTTGAAACTGCCTGAACGAATGAACAAAAGGCAGATTTGAAGTGATTGTTACGTCATATCGTCGTAATAAAAACCTTGACGACGAAATAAAAAAAGAGAAGGCCAATAATAGCCTCAGCTATCGGTTCGCGGCTATTAAACAAACTAAACAAAAATAGAATTGTTGCTAAAACTTTTGAAGCTTTTACCCTGAAGGCCAAACTTCCTGAATGTTTTCAAATTTCGCACTCTTGATATGCTCAAAACCATTTTTGTCTCTGTCTAAAGACGCATCCGAAATTTCTAAGAAAGTTTCATTGGCCCCTAGAGCCGGATAAACTCCGAAAATGAAAAATGGAAACAATTGCAAATTTTAAAGAAATGTTGAGAAAATTTGTGATATTAATATACTCAGAACCATTGCTTTATCTCCAGAAACTATCCAGTAACCCAATTTCACGCCTAAAAAAGTTTTGCTGGCCCATAAAGATCAATAAACACGGAACATGAAAGCAATTTTCAAAAAATTTGAAATTATATTAAAAAATTGCAATAAGTCGTGATATTCCTTTCTTCCTAGCAACACTGCAGTAGCCTATTATCAAACCTTAGAGGAGATTCCCAGGCACCTAGGGATAAAAAACCCGCACAGCTCCAAGAAACCCGCACCCTGGAAACTTTGACATTTTTACGATAAAACAAAGACCCGAAAGGTTACGTTGTCATAACGCACACAAAACAAAACATGTCTGTCGAAAACATTAAGCTTGATTTAAAAAACTTGATTACACACAGTCTCCTTTTAATGGAATTTCGCTAAGCGAATACACTCCTATATCCAAGTAAAAAAAACTCAGGTCGTTGCAAAAACAGCTTTGCTCAGCTAAAATCAAAAAATCAGGATGGCTAATTATCGGAGGGCAAATATGTTGGATGAGAACAGATGCCCTACAAATCGAATAAAATTTTCTGAAGTAAAAAAGCGAGACCCTTTGTACCACCACGGAAACAGATGTCTTAATTTGGTACACATCATCGACTAACGATGCTCTTTTTATATTAAGTGAATAAAAAAGAGCATCGTAACTCTCGCTGAAAATAAGCATGCTTAGTTAAACGGTGTTCATGGGCATTGAAACATGTTTGCCAGGAAGTATACAGCTGATGAGCAATTCTAAACGACTTAAGCTCCTCAAATGTAACCATGTTTATTGCATTGCTTTACATATTAAGTAGGTAGAAAACTAAATGCACCAACCAACCCAATTAAATAGGAGTTACATGTGCCACGTAACTCTACATCAGGCAATTTGTTTTTAAATTTTGCATCATCACAACTTTGGCAATAAAACAGTTAAAAGCGTCTTCCGATTTTGCCTCAATTTAGCGAACTGGGGCACTCATTTCTGACAAAATTAGCGCTAACGCTGGGCTAAATACCCTGACAGCAAACAGATCTGCAATTGAACAGTTTGATCCAAAACTGAAGCTATTAGAAAATAGAGTCACCATCAGTTTTAATGGAATTTTGACATCTAATGATCACTATAGTTTGACTGGAAGAGTAATAGTAGAGGACATTGCATGAGATTACACACGTATTTTTTATCAAGCCTTGGGCAAGCTAAATTGAGCAGAACTGAAGCTAAACGATAGACCGAGAGGTCTGACTGGTCCTCCTGGAGAGGCCAAGAGAAAGTACGAGAAGCTAATAGAAGCTAAAGAGGGCGCTGGACTAGATCTTCGATATTGTTTTAATCTGCCTGCCAGACCACAACGAAGTCGCGCATCTATTACATTACTATAATGTAAACATTAGCATGAAATTAAAACTGATTCAGTAAATACAAATATAACATTAAAACTTACTTCGCTTCTTCATGAATTAACTATAAAGATTTCCAAGTCCCAGATTAAATCTCCGTATTTCACCCATTAGCACAATAGTTAAGACAAAAGAAAATAACTCCCGTCGTTTTCTGCCAAAAGAGATCCTTAACATAAGCTTCCGCGCCAACACACTATTGCAATCCAAGAATTATTCTGGATTTCACTATGAATACATTTGCTTTCTTCAACGTACTACACTTTCACCACCTTGCGAACACCACGCACGTATAAATGTATCGGCCACCCTAGCGGTCAAGAGGGCATAACATGGCCCTATTTTCCCCAAATTGAACATATTACCGTTTTTGGTAAATTAAGCGATCAATCGAATCGTCGCCAAAATTCGCTTGTAGAATTGATCAATTACAACTTCACAATTATAATAAGCACACGCCATTAAAAAAAAACATCAAAACATTACCAGCATTTACCTCAAATAGACAGAAATAGAAAGCCGAACTTAATTTTTAAGAAAATAACCAAATAACCTATACTCTTTGCACTTATAATATATCATTATGAGTTGATTGCCAAGGCTAAGCAGATTCAATACAATAACAACAATGAAAACGCAGCAGAAAGAATACGCTTGGCGACATAATTTAATGGAAAAAAATTGATCACGGGTGAAGTTGATCAATCAAAAGATTCTTGGGTACAGACCAACTCCAGAAACCCAAATTTATATCTGGTCCAAATATAAATGATTTTCTAATAAAATTGGGAAATCTGTTTAATGGTTAATATAAATTGTAGGCAGGTCCTATTTCAACTAAACTATACAAAACAAGCTCGGCTATACAAAACAAAAAAAATGCACCAACCAACCCAATTAAATAGGAGTTACATGTGCCACGTAACTCTACATCAGGCAATTTGTTTTTAAATTTTGCATCATCACAACTTTGGCAATAAAACAGTTAAAAGCGTCTTCCGATTTTGCCTCAATTTAGCGAACTGGGGCACTCATTTCTGACAAAATTAGCGCTAACGCTGGGCTAAATACCCTGACAGCAAACAGATCTGCAATTGAACAGTTTGATCCAAAACTGAAGCTATTAGAAAATAGAGTCACCATCAGTTTTAATGGAATTTTGACATCTAATGATCACTATAGTTTGACTGGAAGAGTAATAGTAGAGGACATTGCATGAGATTACACACGTATTTTTTATCAAGCCTTGGGCAAGCTAAATTGAGCAGAACTGAAGCTAAACGATAGACCGAGAGGTCTGACTGGTCCTCCTGGAGAGGCCAAGAGAAAGTACGAGAAGCTAATAGAAGCTAAAGAGGGCGCTGGACTAGATCTTCGATATTGTTTTAATCTGCCTGCCAGACCACAACGAAGTCGCGCATCTATTACATTACTATAATGTAAACATTAGCATGAAATTAAAACTGATTCAGTAAATACAAATATAACATTAAAACTTACTTCGCTTCTTCATGAATTAACTATAAAGATTTCCAAGTCCCAGATTAAATCTCCGTATTTCACCCATTAGCACAATAGTTAAGACAAAAGAAAATAACTCCCGTCGTTTTCTGCCAAAAGAGATCCTTAACATAAGCTTCCGCGCCAACACACTATTGCAATCCAAGAATTATTCTGGATTTCACTATGAATACATTTGCTTTCTTCAACGTACTACACTTTCACCACCTTGCGAACACCACGCACGTATAAATGTATCGGCCACCCTAGCGGTCAAGAGGGCATAACATGGCCCTATTTTCCCCAAATTGAACATATTACCGTTTTTGGTAAATTAAGCGATCAATCGAATCGTCGCCAAAATTCGCTTGTAGAATTGATCAATTACAACTTCACAATTATAATAAGCACACGCCATTAAAAAAAAACATCAAAACATTACCAGCATTTACCTCAAATAGACAGAAATAGAAAGCCGAACTTAATTTTTAAGAAAATAACCAAATAACCTATACTCTTTGCACTTATAATATATCATTATGAGTTGATTGCCAAGGCTAAGCAGATTCAATACAATAACAACAATGAAAACGCAGCAGAAAGAATACGCTTGGCGACATAATTTAATGGAAAAAAATTGATCACGGGTGAAGTTGATCAATCAAAAGATTCTTGGGTACAGACCAACTCCAGAAACCCAAATTTATATCTGGTCCAAATATAAATGATTTTCTAATAAAATTGGGAAATCTGTTTAATGGTTAATATAAATTGTAGGCAGGTCCTATTTCAACTAAACTATACAAAACAAGCTCGGCTATACAAAACAAAAAAAATGTTTGTGTTCAAAGGATGGTGAACACTTTGCTCACGCTGGATGAGGACAGCTAATCCAAAATCAAGTTAATTTTGCCAGTTTGATGGTTTCGGACAGGACTCAGCACCAAAACGCTCAACTTTTCAAGTCACTAAAAACACCAACGATTTTTGTATTTGGTAAATTCAACCGCTATAATCAATTCAAATTTGAACTCTAAAAAGTTCTTTGCTCCAGCTTCGGCTTCCCAATGAGCGACGATATGGAACGTCATTTTCCCACGAAGGCAGAAAATCACTCGAAACGTTTTTCTTCTATGCCGCATAGATTGAGACAACATTGGATAAGCTCTAAAAACCTTTTTTTTCGGCCCAAAGCACCATCGAAAACATGCATTGCAATCAAAACCGATTCAGAAGTTCTCGAATATTGCAGGCGAGCAAGTAAGGAGTCATTTCACACTTTGTCATGGCTGCTGTCAAACAAGGGAACGTTTGAAACAGGATTACTTCTTAGGATTTACCTTTTCAGTTACACTATTCCTAGCACTCTTCTGGATAAATCAGGCTTACCACCACCACCCAATTTTGGAACCATACAGCTAAATCGTGTAATGGAAGCAATTACAAGAGGTAAGTGGTAAAGTATTGCCTATTTGAGAATACACAGTCAGTGAGTGAATAATTGCTACTTTCAAGGTAACTTCCACTCTCGCTTGGAGGTCAATGTAATTGGAAACTTATCAAAATAATTCGCACCACTTTACGTAGGTTTCACTCTTTAGCCAAAACCCAATGAAATGTTTCATTTCATTAGAACTTACTCAAATAGGTCAGCTTTTTCATTGCAGCTTTTAGTAGTAATCACCTTGAACATTTGTATAACTTTCGAAAAAGCAGAGCAATAACGGATTCGTATCACTAAAAAGCTTCCCCAAAAAACTGGGCATGTAATATTGTACACCAGTACAAAAAACTGAAGCATTTGCCTAACTCCTGAATATAGGCAGCTTTGAAATAAGGCAGTAATTAGATACCACATTTCCGAGAATACATTGAAAAATGTTGTCAATATATATTGCTCATTTTCTCCACAAAGGTAATCCTACGTTCTAACGAAAACGCCTTCAAACGCATCGATAATAGCTTCCTGAAAACTAAACCAGATGACTTCTCGGCAACATATCCAGAGAACTACAAAAACAGTAATGAAGTGCAATCAAAGTGTTCTATGCCGCCAAAACCAGGGTTCAGATAAGTTTATTTTGAAATCGCATTCACTATGCAGCAATAAATTTTCTACAACGAAGATGCAACTCAGTCTGCATGATCATAATTGTTAGATAAAATTGTTCGATGGAATGCAGCGGTAGACAATATCAATCAAATTTTTACTGGCAAATAAAAAGTAAGAACGCGATGACAGAACCAACGACAAAAACGAACTGAGCTTACTACTGCTCAGAGATGCAAGTTAGCCCACAAAGCGTACACTTGAAACATACCCACCCAGCAGATTGCCGAAAAATAATCGCCATTGATTCCTATAACACCGATTTGAATTAAAGGAACAGAAAAACAAGGACAAATTGCTTTTTGTACAAAAACATTTTGGAAGTGCGAACTATTTTGAGTGGATTTTGTAATTATGCATAATACTGGTTCATAATGAGAGAATGTAGGGGCTAGTATCAATGCCAGAACGCATTAGAGATCATAACTAAAACTTATAAGAACAAAGTTCAAGTAGCGGGCATCTAAAATTGAGCTTTATGAGTTTTTCCCGTTTTCATTTTGAATTCGATTTTCGTGAATAATTCTGTTCACTTTGCTGACCTACTGTTGCGTAAAAGCACTTTGATCAGACTGAGAGCAAAATAAAAATAGCCTAGAAAAGTCAAAAAGATTTCACGCAAAACGTTGAACAAGCTGCGAACCTAGGTAAAGCGAAACGTATTTTTATTTGACGTAACAAAACATAGCAGGACAAGTCCTGGCACAATTCAAAAAATTTTGATGGACTAAAAAACCTGACTCAGACTGGACTACGAATTGATTGGGAAAACCATTTAGAAAATAATCAGATAAAAAAATTGAGATGGTAAAATCAATGTCAAAACGCCGCATGTGGACAAAAACCACTAGCGATAAAACGAATTTTTGTTCAATCACCCATTTCTCAATCCACTTTAAAATTAGAGCGAAAAATTCTCACCACAAAACCACTTGCTTTTCCGCTCCACTTCCTGTTTCGGCGCGACCAATATCAGCACTTCAATTTGAATTAACAAATCATGAAAATCTCTGGATCTTTAAAGACAGCGCCCCTATACAATTCAGTGACAAGTAAACATTCAAAACATAGCCAGCCAATTGCCGAAATAGCTGGGAAATAGGTTTAAATGTCGCAGACTATTGGTATCTGACAGGTATCGAACCGAAATGATGCAGCTACTGAAGTTGCTCAATTCGATTAAGTGGTTCATACTTTTAAAACGAACGAAACATAATCGACTAACGTCGGAGCGAGTGGCTCTTAAACAACAGGCGAGCGGTTGTCTTCGTCTGTAGCTAGCTAAGGTTTTGTGAGGCTAGCTTTAGCTTAATTCAAGGGGTGTGAGGTGAGCGCAGCGGGGGAGGGGTGCACCGAGGGGGGGGGGGGGTTGTTGATTGAAAACGAAAGAACAATTCTTGAAACAAAAACTTGACTTCTGCAAGGCTGAAAGGAAAAGACTTACTAGTTGATGGCTAGCGCGAAAAGCCTATAGATAGGCAACAACTTGCCCGAACAAAGAACAACTCCCACTTCAAATTTCTTCCATAATTTTTTTCGCCTTCACCGTCAAAATTAGTTAACCAGAAAAACTTATTTTTGTTCAAAACCCATTTTTGGGGTGGGGTGAGGTAAACCATTTTAATATGCCTCTGCCCAATTTTACACAATTGAAAGTGGTACCATTCGAAAGCTATTAAAAAGCTGAACCGATCAGTTTTAATAGAAGAAATTACGTGCCAAGAAAACAAGGTTTGATTTTTTGATTTTTCAGTTTCACACTGTATGTTCCCTTTGCAACAAATCAATTACTTTAAAGTGTGTGTGTGTGTGTGAGTTCGTGTGTGTATGTTTGTGCAAGAGTGTTAAAGAAAAAAACATACACACAGATAGAAAGAGGGAGAGAGGCAGACAGAGAGAGAGAGAGAGAGAGAGAGAGAGAGAGAGAAAAGAGACAGACAGAGATAGATATTCTGAAAAAGGTAAGGCTGCTCTCATTTTCAGATTTTAAATCTTAAAGTTCATTTCATTGAGTTTGAGGAGCTGTCCTACTATGCTTTTTCTATTAGTCAAGGTTTCTATTTATAGCCCGTTATCTACTCTAACGTCTGTAATTTTCGCTCTCATTTTGTTAATTGCATTTACTAAAGGCATCTACTAAATTTCGTTTTACTAAAGGCACAATTCTGACCTTTGAAGTCGTCTAACTTCACTCAGTATTTCAACTGAATTAGAGTTCCAGAAATTTGGTGAACAGTCAACGTCAAAAGAATGAAATCAGTACAAATTGGAAAACATGCACCAAGACTTAGTGCGTCAAGTTAAAAAAGTTTCATTAAAGCAAGCTAGCTATCATTAGAAACTAGTTTTGGTATTAGTTTTTTGTAAAACTTATGCAGGCTTTCGACTCAGGAGTAATCGTTACGGTTAATTAATGAAGCTTTTTTTTACTCCAGCGAATAAATCTTTTGGTCACGCGTGATTTTCTAAAGTCTAACAACTTTTGCTTGCTTTAATTACGTCAGTCGTTTATGTTAACGGTCGATAGCTCACATTAATTGAAAATTTATTCCAGGAAGCCTTTAGAAACAACTCTTTAATTAAAATTCATTTAATTTGAAGCTTTTCTCTAGTTATCATTCGGCATTGTGTTTCTCTCGTATTTCGAAACTGCATGTGTACGAAGTAACAGCAGCTCTTTTACTACAATCTACTAGCTGTTTTTGTTCCGACCCCTCTTGAGGGGGGGGGGAGGGGGGGGGAGGAGGAACTATATACTCAAATGGGTTTTTTTTGTTCAGACAATTTTGACCGATCGATATATCGTAGAGAGTTGTGAGTGGTTTCATTGAAAAGCCCGTCCAGCGTAGAATATGGAATTAAAAAGATTTGTTTGAATTTCTTTTTTTACAGGGAGTTGTCCAGGTTTAAACTTTTGAGAAAATAGAAAGAATTCCGTTGATTTTATTCACATTTTCCGGAATTTCTAAAACTTCGTCAATTTTGCTGAAAATTGTGAACAATAGTACTGTTGATTTTTTTAGAGACAAAAAAGCATTGTAGCATTTATTTTTTCTGGCTAAACCTTTGTCTAAATGTTCCAAAATTCAGCCTTTTTTCATCAAAAATAGCCCGAAATAAGCTTCGTTAGTCCACTTTGATTAAATTTGCCGGAAGTACACACCCAAAAACAACAAACAGAATCCTTGTAAACTGCAAAGGGAGCCAGTTTTCCTCCCACTTCCATTGAGACTCAAAATTTTGCCGCTTTTTGCTAACTTAATTCTATGATTATCAAAAACGCAGCACTTATTTTTGATCTTTTAACTAACAAATTATATAGATCTATAACATCCGAAACAAGTGTGTTTTTAACGGACGAACAGCAATAGTAGGGCTGGTTTTATTCCAATCCTGGGCCGTTACAATCCAAAATTAATTCGAGTTGTAATCTGTCGGTCTCTTTTTAAAAAGAAATTCAAGCTTTTTTATGTTAATTAAAGAACAGAACAATTCAAATCAAAGCTCACTGTTGATAGGTCCAAAAGGCTTCCTAAACAGTTCCAAATTAATGTATCTATTTTCTGTACACGAAAGATTATGGTAGTTTTCACTTTTAAAAATGTTTGCTTTTTAAATAAACAATGGCTCATTGAAATTTGCCAATGTTTTTTTCCTCTTAATTTGGTCAACTTGTAGCATAGTGTCAGCAAAGAAAAATGCTTCTTCTTCCTCTTCTTTCTATTGTATTATGTTTTTTATCTTTTTTGCGCTTTTACGCGTTAAGTTATGATTTTCTTGCTTTGATGCTACTAGATTTCACATTTTTTTTTATTTTTAGGTATTGGCCAATTTTTCACGTTTTTTCACTTTCCATTATTTACAGTTCACATATTACCTTATTGGCGTTCAAAATAAGGCACAATTGAACATATACAAGTCTTGAAAGGCATAGATTATGGATTCAACGGCTTCGACACCCCTTTCTCGAAGAATTTAATTGAACTTTTTTGAACTGTCTTTAACTGTCGTTTTTACTTTGTCTTTTTAGTCATATGAAATAACCTGAAAAAAGAGAAGTCTCATTGACTTTTCATGGAAGAATAAATGGGCCTTTATTCTTATTTCAGTAGATAGCTGATCGCATACATGACTTTGAAAACAATTGTTTTTAAAAATAAAAAACTCTTTTTAACTTTTTTTAACTTCGCATTTTTGTTCTTTTTTGTCACCTAGTATCGTTAACTACAGGTCACATATGACATTATATTTGTCGAGTGAACGTGGAATTGTACAAAATCTAATGTTTTTAAAAGGAATTTGTTATGATTTTACTGGCTTCGAAACGGGATTGACCGTTCTTTTTGTAGATGTAAGACATATTCTGAATAATTACAGGTCTCAAGCGCTTCCTTTGGACGAATAAAAGAACCTATTCAATTATAAAAGTTTGTAGCTAATGGCTTTTGTGATTGAGAAAAATTGTTTTCGAAAAAACAAAAGTACCTAATTTTCTCTTTTTCTTTTTTGGTCTACTTGTTAGCTGTTCTCATTAATGAGCAGGCCTATGCCATATTTTTGGCGTTCCAGGAAGGCCCATTTGAACATTTTTTGAGGGGCCAAATATGGCTTTACGGCTTCGACAGCGTTTTCTCGCAAGTTTTAATTGAATTTTCTTTGTTGACGTTATTTGTTCTTTTTGTAACCGCATAAAAAATTGATTAATGACAGGTCTTAATGCCTTCCTATAGAGGCATATGTGATCATAATCATATTGGTTGTTTTCAATTGCTATCTAATGGTTTTCAACACCATGAAATTAATTGTTTTTTTTTTAAAAAATAGGCCAATTTTTTATCTTTGCTGTTTTTTTGTTCTTTTTGTCTAATTGTTAGCGAGCACTTTTTATGGCGTGGTCCCATATCTTTTCCATTTTAACTCGAAGTACAAGGTATTTTGTTAAGTTTCAGTTTATTCGACGCTATTTTGACCTTGTTAATAAGATTTTTTAAAATGGACATAAAGTTCTGGATGTAAAAAAAGTGTGTTGTTTGATTTTGTTGTTCGCCTTGACTTGCTTTCTCAATAATGACTGATCTCATCAATCTAATGCGGCATTTTTTCTTACTCCACTGAGTTATTTGCGTTGGAGGCGATCTTTGTTCATACACCTTTTTGGGGGTTTTCTATCTGTTCCTCTTTTGGTAGACATTTATGGCAAACATGTGGATGAGCAGGGTCGGAACTTTATGCGCGAACGCACATTACCGAGCCTCCTTGTTTGAATTATGCCCTCAAATGACACTTGGTCTACCTTTCATTAAGCAAACGTCGGGGTTGGAATAATTGCTGTATTTCGCACAGCAAAGCACCATTCAGCTTATTTTTGACTCAAATTAATTTACCGGTTCGCAAGACATACATTAAACTGTTTGCCATTTGACATCATTTCTACAAATGACCACTGCACATTCGTCAATTTGAACTTTAACAAGAATCTCTTTGTACTGATTCAAAGTCGGTATTTTTGTAGAGAGGGAGTAGGCAACTCACCTAGTGATGAATAGAAGAGATAGGACAATGAGAGATAGAATGAGAATGGTTGTCAGAATGGTGATCGGAATCCACATCGTGCTCTGACTCTCTGAAACAAACATATGAGTCAATCATTTGTTTACAGTTGATTGAAACGGAGTTTGAAACGTGCCAATTTAACATGGGGTTTAATTCGTAGGTATTTTCCATTAGAATCAGACTGGGGAATATTTTCCTAAACGCTGATTAGACGTATCCTATAAGTGCTGGTAATGTTGACTCACCTTTGGGAAGCACGTAGTTGAGAGAGATGTAGCTACTTTTCTTTGTGAAGTTCTGAAACAGTTAACATGCATTAAGCAGAGCAGCATTAGTGTTAACCACTCAACTCACTTTTCCAACAGTAAATATGACAATTTAACTTCACATTTAATTTCTAATGTTAAATGAGCTGACGAAAAATTGCTAGTGAAATGGGGTCTTCTACGAAAATATTGCCCTCACATTATGGTGTATTTAGGGTAATGGGGCTATCCCCAAATTATGGTATGATATGACCAAAAACATGGGGGGGCAGTATAATAGCGAAGACCCGTTAAATCTGAGAGCTGTTCACAGCTCCTTAAAGGTCCCAAAAAATCGTGATGGAAATATCGCCATTTACAAAATTGCAACAAGTATTCGGATATTGTAAAGAACAATGTTCATTGTACTATATTTCGCGTCCAAATTGAATTTATTGGCACTCTCAACTTTCGAACGCTTAAATTACCAATTTGAAGTTTTTCTCAATAGAAAGGTGCAACTTAAGCATCAATTTGATAAGACACCCTTCCCTGAGCATGTTCTCTTCGTTTATTCATTAAAAGTACGGCAACGTTTTAGTCAAAAATGATCAGAATTATATTGGGAGGACTTACGGCATTATGACCACATGTGGCCCGCTGAACGTGTGAAGATTCGACTGCCGCCTCTACAACTATCAGATACCTTCCGGGTAACAGCTGTGCATTGGTCACATTTTGGCATACCCCGCATGAACTCAATACCGGTTGATCTAAAAAATAGTAACATGTTGTACTTGTATTTAGGCCAAGGCTGAATATTTCTGAAAATTTAATTTGCTCATTGTTCTCAAAAAAGTTTTGACGATTGGAGCACTGGTGCAAATAAGAATGCATTTAACCAGTACAATATGAAAGTTTTGGTAATATATAAAGTATATCACAAAGTGTTAAGAGACATGGAGAATATAGGTAACGGGATCAGAGGTCCGCAGCACCCTACCCCCATACTATCAAACCATAAAACGAAATAGAAAAATAAAAAATTAAATTATGGTTTTTTGCTATGCAATTTATTTCATATTGAAATGTAATCAAGATATTTGTTTTTCATTGAGAGAAGCATTTAGAAAACAACTCTTCAAGTATGCAAATTTTTGTCTTTTCAGATATGAGCATTCAGAGAAAAGCCGTTGTACGTTGCTTTAAAAGGATTCACATAATGGTACTAAGCTATTTGCATAGACGACTTATTTAATTATTTCAAAAGTACTGAAAATACACTCGGCTGAATGAATTAAGCAATACTTTGCGCCAATCAACGCGCGCAATTTTAATCGTTAACAAAAGTAAACGTTTAACACGGGCAAGAAATTTATTCGGTATGATTTGTTACAAAAATTGGCGACCTATATCCAGATCAGATCTTATTTGGTTAGCTTTCCGTATCTATCGTTAAATCAAGAGCAGTCGTTTTAGACGGAACTATTAAGGAATAATACTAGAGGTTATTAACTGTTGTGAAACAAATTTCAATGCCCCGTTCTCGAAAATAGAAATTAAGTTCGAAAAGTCTCGCGAAAAGATTCAAAGTTCAAGTCGTGAACAAAAAAGTCGGATGCATTGCTCTCCAACGACAGGCGCGAGGAATTCATTTCAGAGGGGGTGTAGCTTAGGCATTTTTAAAACCAAACCCACAGGGGTTAGAACCCCGGACCTCCAGGATGCCAGATCAAGATCAAAACCACTAAGCTACAAAGGTGTTGATACTCCCTTCAACAGTTTCGCTGGAGCGTATACTTAGGCTAGTACATCTCAAATAGTACCACACAGGGACTTAATAGTAGCAGGCTTTACCAGTTTATCACGTTTCGAAAGGCGAAAAATCAAATTAGTCAGATGAAAAAAAGATCAGGCATTGAAATGATTTGTAGGAAAAACAACGAAAATATCCAAGTGATGGCTGCGCACTTATCAACTATAAACACAAGTAATAATTTTCTTCGAGGCAATAATGTTCCCACATTCGCGTTTAAAAGCATAACATATATCAAATCATTACATCGAAAACGATATCCACAAAAAAATAGCCAGCAGATTGCCGAAATAGCTGGGATATAAGGTAAATATCGCAAACTATTGATATCCGACAGGCATTGAACCGAAATTATGCAGCTAATGAAGTTGAGCTCAATTCGATGAAGTGGTTCATACTTTTCAAACGGACAAATTAAAGATGGAAGAACAATTCTTGAAACAAAAACTCGACTTCTGCAAGCCCTAAAAGGAAAAGACTCCCCAGTTACTTACTAGCACGAAAAACCTATAGATAGGCAACATCTTACCGGAACAAAGAACAACTCCCACCTCAAATTTATTCCAATTTTTTACGCTTTTACCGTCAAAACTAATTTTTGTTAAAAACCCATTTTTGGGGTGGGATGGAATTTGATGCCAGGTGAACCTTTTTAAGACACCTCGGCCCAATTTTACACAATTGTAAGTGGTACCATTCGAAAACTATTAAGAAGCCGAACCGATCAGCTTTAAAAGAAGAAATTGGTTGCTAAGAAAACAAGGTTTGATGTTTTTCATTTTTCATTTCAAAACTGAATTTCAGTTCAGAGTTCCTTTCGCAGCAAATCAATTACTTATGAGTGTGAGTTCGTGTGTGTATGTTTGTGCATGAGCGAAGAAAACATAGACAAAGAAAACATCACATAAATTTCAATGCCGCATTCTCGAAAATAGAAATCAAGTTCGAAAAGAGTCAAAGTTCACGTCATGAACAAAATCCGACTAACGTCGGATAAATTGCTCTCGAAGGACAGACGCGGGAAATTTAATTCAGAGGGGGTGTAGCAGAGACATTTTTTAAGTGCAAACCAAGCCCACAGGGGTTCGCACACAGCAGTTTCGTTGGAGCGTCTACTTAGGCTAGTATAACTCAAATAGTACCGCACAGGGACTTAATGCTCGCAGGCTTTACCAGTTTATCGCGTTTCTGAGGACGAGAAATGGAAAATTGGTCAGATCAAAAAAGATCAAGCATTAAAATGATTCGCAGAAAAAAGAACGAAATTATCCAAATAATGGCTACAAACTTTATAAACTATAAACTCACAGTAATAATCTTCGAGGCAATAATTTTTAGACTTATTGTTTTGGTCCCAAAACTAGTGGGCGTAAATTTTTAATAACCCCCCGACTTTTTACACTCAAAATTGTGTTTCAGCTCAAAACTAAAACATACCCGGCAGATTGCCGGAAAATAGCCGCCGTTGATTCCAATAAGCATGATTGGGATTGAACGAATAGAATATATTGAAAAAAAAAGATTTTTGTACAAAAATATTTTTTAAGTCCGATTTATTTTGATGGCATTTCGTAGTTGAACATACTTCTGTTTCTTAGAGAGAGGCTACAGGGGCTACTATCAACACCAATAAGCATTAGAGGTGGTAACTAAGACTTATAGGAGCGACGTTCAAATAGTGGGCATCTAAAATTGGGCTTTATGGGTTTATCCCGTTTCTATTTCTGACTTCAATTTTTTATACCGACTCTGTTCATTTTGAATTGCTTTGCTTAGCAACTGATGTTCAAATTCACTTTTAGCAGAATGAGAGAAGAGAGAAACTAGCCTAGAGAAGTCAAAAAGATTTCACGCAAAATGTCGAAAAAGCGGCAAAATGGTAAAGCGAAAAAAAGTTTGACGAAGTAAAAAAACATAGCAGGACAAGTCCTGACGTACAATTCAAAGAATTTTCATTGACTAAACAGAAAATCTAGACCTAGAATGGGCTATGAGTGAATTCAGAAAACCATTTTAAAAAAATCAGAACAAAAAAATAAGAAAAAAACAGAAAATCAATATCAAAATGCCGCATGTGAGCAAAAAAAACCCTAGCGAAATGAAATTTCAATTCAAACAAAAAACTAGGCCTAGAATGAGCTGTGATTGGATTGGGAAAACCAATTTGAAAAAAAAAATGCGATCCAAAAAATCGAAAAAACAGTAAAAATCAGAGTGAAATTGCCGCACGTGAACAAAAAACCACTACCGAGAAACCGAATTTTTGTTCAAACACCGTTTTCTCACTCTACTTTAAAATTAGAGCGAAAAAAATTCACGCCGCAAAACCACTCGCTTTTTCGCTCCACTTCCTGTTTCGGCGTGACCAAAATCACTACTCCAATTTGACTTCAAAAATCATGAAAATGTGTGAACAGATCTTTAAAAAAAAAGACAGCGCCCCAATACAATTCAAATTCTTTGAATTGTAAAAATACGAGCGCAATAATAGCCGGCTGAGAAGATGAGGGCGGCTATTAATTATCATGAGCTCATAAAATTGAACTTGGAGCCATGAGAAGCATTGGGGGGGGGGGGGGGAGTGGTCTTGGGCTCTAAATTTTCTGCTTTGCGGTGTGCGAAAGAACAATGTTTGACGTCGCAAACAATTCCAGAGTCGTAAAACAATTCACGTTAGCATGCATATGGCAAAATGTCTTCCCTGTTTCAAATCTTCTCCGTGTCTAATAAGGTACAATTTAGCGTTCAGCTAACCTTCTTGAGTGTTGAATGCAAAGGTCTGACTGTCCTCCTCGAATCCTTTGATGGCCATTGTAACATAAGGTCTCAATTTCTCCATATTCTTAGAAGTCCCAGTGCTTCTGAACTCACCCAGATGCTGGTCCAAATACTGCACCTGTAAAATAAACATCTGCTTCAAATTGACCGCAAAACCCGTAAGCTACAAAACGGTTGCTAATAACACACGCATACAAGCATTCCAATTTTTCTTTAGGGGCAATAAGAAACAGTCATCTGTTTTTTTTAACAAGTGCAACCTATTTTGAAAGAAAACTATTAGCAAGATGAGACGAACAGAGACTTTGATGCAAATTGGGACCTTCCCGTATAATCAAACTGTGAACTGGCAGATTTAACAGTGAATAAAAAGCACTAAAATTGATTAATTTGGAGAATTCCTTCAGAAAGTTATGAGCCTTTTACAAATTTTTCTGATCTTTAAAAAGGAAGCTGCAATCATACCTGAATATCTTCAATGGTTTCAGTCAATGTCATTCGGAACAGCACAACGTAGTAACACTCTACTCTGCCCTGTGACTGGGGAGGTCTGTGTATTGTTATGGTCATTCCACTTGCCTCTATCTCCGGAGAGGGTACCGTACTCGGAGCTGAAAAATTCATAACCTCCCCGCAATCCCATAAACGAAGACCCTGGAACAGTAACATAAAAACTGTATTTTGACCTACCTTTTGGTATCGTACAGAACACATTCGTTACCACACGTGACTTTTGTCTTTGATCTAATTGTGAAGAGGCGGAATAAATTACTGTCAATGTCACTTCATAGCACACAGCTGGGTTAAGCTGTTTGAATACTCCATCAGAGTTGCATGGTTGATTGGGCTCCTTCACTTCGTCTGCCTCTTTGAGAGGTAACTGGGATTGACTCGTGGCTAGCCGGATGCAATACTGGGCACTGAAAAAAAAACAAAAAATTACAAAAGTGGGAAATCCTCAACTGAAGAGTAAATTTTGTCCGATTTGATTATTACGCCCAGTTCTTCTGCTAGCTGGTAACAAAATCCAACTACTCATGAAAGTAGTAGTAATCTTGCCAGGCAGTAATAATGAGGTCTAATCGGGTAATTAGTTTACAATTTCGTTTTTAACCTGGCGTTTATTTTAAACTACTCAAAATATCCTAAACTATAACCCCTCTACACACAGGACTAAGTGCTCTTAAAAAAGCTGCGTGGACTCAAAAACCTGAATCGGACGGATCAGCATTTTATTCCAACATGTTTTAAATAACCAATAACATGTTTCATCTGTGCCCACATTCATTGTACCCACTTTGTTTTGGTCGTCGTTGAGTATCTTTCCTCAGTTCCAATCTAAGTAGTCAAAATCTGAACTGCCATTAACTTTTTTGATTTAAAAAAATACATTTTTAAAAAGGCTACGTGACTCTGCAGTAGTCACTTCAAAATTCTGGCTGAATTTCTCAAGCCACAAAGCCGTTCTGCACAAACGCCAGACGACTTAAAGCAGTCCCGTAACCCATACCTCATCTCCACAGAACGAAATTCGCCCAAATAATTCGCATTCCCCGGTCATATATAACACCATAACAGAACGCGTAAAAATATTAGACAGGAATTTCAGAAGAACATTATCCGCGTGTGAAAAGATTTTGCTCACAAATTCGAAATATATAAGCGAACACCAGTTTCTCACGCTACTTCAAAACCAATTCAAAAACTTATGAGCAGAAAAATAACTCGCGTTCTACCTCCTCATTCTCTATCTGAGAGATCAGAAATCATTCAGTAATATATTTATCATCTGTTAAAAACTAAATGACATCATCTCTCTTAAATTTGAAAAATAAATCCCAGGAAGAATGCTAAAAAGATGTGAAATAGATTTAAGTGCCGTATAACCTATATACTAAGAGGTATTGAACTGAATTGGCAGCGTTGTCGACAAAATCCATAAAAATACACTTCTTTGATAGCGAGTTTTCTGGTCCTTTAGAGAGTGAGCTAAGTGATTTATGATCAAATGCAAATCACTCAACTCCGGTTAAAACTGACGCTACTGAGTGTAACAAATGACGTCGCACACAAAAGCAGCTGAAGAGCGGCGTGAAATTATTAACTTCGGAAAAAGCCTAAGAAAAGGAAACAAAAAAAACCTAGCTCTGAATTACAATTCAAAGATTCTTTATGGAGGAAACTTTTAAGCCAGACCTTGAAATGACTACCAATGGAGCATGAAAACTAATCAGAAAAATACTATGAAAACAAATCAGAAAAAAATACGGTAAAATACTCAACAAAATGAAAACCACTCAAATTGCCTCATGTCAAAAAACAATATCAAAAGGCGATGTTTTGTTCAGACACAGTCCTCTTAATCTAAGTTAAAATAAGTGCAAAAAAATTAAACATAGCCGCTAGATTGCCGGAAAATAGCAGCGATAGACGCTTGTGGCCTTCCATGAATTAAAAAAACTAAAGAAATAAGATAGAAAAATTGACCACCAGTCCTTTAATAGACCACTAAACTTTTTGGTTGGATTAGAACTGTCATTTTTATTAGACAGGTACGCTCTATCAGGAAAAAGCCCTAATGGAGCTTTTTCAAAATTAATCTTCGAAATTAAAAACTCAAGACTCTAATACTCAAGAGTTAGGACATATACGTTTGGCGATACTTATATGCACACTATTGACCTCCAACTAGTAAATGTTCATAAAATTTGAAGTCCATTTATCGAGTTCAGAAGTCATTTTTTCTTAGTGAGGTAAGTCACGCAATTGACCTAAAAGCAGAACAAATGAGGTCACGCACACAAACTTTAACTGCAAAGCAGTAGAAATCACTGAAAATGAAAAAGCCAATTCCAAGACGTCATCAGGTCGCAAGAATCATCGATGGAGACGACGGATTAAAAAAAACACGATGCCCCAATAATAGCCGCAATCGCTTCGTGACTACTAAAAATCTACTTCCGGCTTTAATAAAAAATCTCCGCTCAATTTGACTTCCAAACATCCAAAATGTGCACATACATCTTCAAAAAAGACACAAGGGGGCTCTAATAATTGACACCGTTAAATCTCTGTAGGTAATAAATGGAATTAATTTTTGAATAAAACAACTGACTTCAGTCGCAGAAATAAATTGCCCATGGATCACAAAAACCATTTTCAGCAAATAGGTAGGGCAGGCAGGTACCCAAATTTCCTCAAAAAAGACTTGTCTGACGTAGTACGTAGACAGCTACAGATACAGAAAAAAAGTAAAAAAAAATTGACCACGTGGCCTAAGAAAAAAATTTAAAGCTCTTTCAAGTTATCACAAATTTTAGTAATTAAAGTCCTCTTCGATCTGCTATTTTCCAAATCAATATTTTCCTTGCCTAATTTATCCACCACTGCAGGATTTCATAATAATGATGATAATAATTTATAAAGACCATCTCTTCCTGACAGTTCACTCGGTTTCAAACACCGCTAAGTGATACGCTGCTTGTATCAAATCAAATTAATCTTAGATTATTATTGGAGAAAAATAAGTTCATGATCCATTTCATTTCATTCTTTCTGATGACAAAACTTAGTAGATTTACTCTTACCTTTCTTTTTTCCAAAATGGGGTTGGTTCTGTATATGGAATACCATCTTGAACAAGCTCACTGTCCTCACGATAATCAAATTTCATAGAATTTGTGTCAATAATGCTTGGAGTTAAATCTATCGAGGGCAGAACTGGAACTGAGCATTCTCTAGTACGCATGATGTCCAAGCACATGACATCGTCTTTGATCATTGATCCAATTTGAGAGTACTCTCTGCATTGCCACACCGCTCCCCAACGATTTATGGAACTTGATTGGGTTTTGAATGGCAGACACACTTGTTTTGTCTGGTCACACTGATAGCAGTTCATTGCGCATAGGCCGGCCCAGACGCTTACTTTGTAGCATGAAACTAAAAATCATTTCAGTCTTGATACATACAAAAAACAACCGGTCATTGTCCATTCTCAGTAGTTACACTTCATTAGATCAGATACAACTGAACTTAGTTCTCAGAAGGTTTTATTTTTTTTTAATATTAGGTTTTTCAGCATTTTAATTTCACTGTCTTTGAGATGTTTTGGAAACTGCCATGCTTCAGCTACTTTGATTATTCATTCTATCGAACACATTAAAATATATTCTTTACAAAAACGCAGCGCCACAGCTCAGGGTCTTAAAAAAGTCTCTTTACTTACTATTTTTTAGAGAAGTCGAGCTCTCGTTGAGTGTGCACTGATATGGTGGAATCAATTCCTCCGTCTTTTGAGTAGTGGGAGAAGGTTTTGGGGATTCGGTGCCTTCATCGTTGATTGGAGAAGGTGTAGCAGATGACGTCAAATCCTTCTCTGAGGGAGCTAAAGACGAACTCTTTTGACCTATAGGATCCGAAGTACTTGCAACAGTAACAGCAACTATGCTTTGTGCAATATCAACATCATTCCCAACAGCCGCTGCTTCTGAACTCCTATCTCTACTATAGCTACTACCGCTATAACTAGGTGCAGGGGTCACATGCAAAGGTTGAGATGTTGTTTTATCTGCTGAATCAAACATTTGAGGAGAGGCAACATTGAAAACAGGCGTGGAAATGGAAGATCCCGGTGATAAAGAAGATAGATTCAAAGAGGTTAAATCAGAAGAAGGCAATGAAATAGAGGGCATGCTAGATGAAGGATTGGGAACCAGATTAGAAAAAGTACTCTGAGAATTGGCGATAGTAGTGGATTTAATGTCGGAGAGATCGGGTTGAGTCGGTTGCGTTGGTCTGGATACAACTGGTTGCACTGTTGTTGCATCCACTCCATCCTTTTCCGGTTCAACAGAACTCAAAGCTCCATTTTGGGCCTGACTGTCTGTACTGACTTTTGGTTCAACTGCTTTAGCCGTGCTTTGAGGCGCTAAAGTTACTGTGCCACTGTTTGCGTTATCAAAAACAGCCGGGCTACTTTTGCTAGGATCAGGGGAGGGAGGTATTATAGAAGGTGATGAAGCAGAAGGCACACTAGGTGTAGTGACATTCAGGCTAACAACAGGCAGAACAGAATTAGTGCTAGGCACAAGCGGGGAAGCAGTGGACACACCAACAACATTATCCGTGCCAGGCGCTTTACCCGTTGTTTCAATATTGGCCGATGGCGGTGAAGTTACATCTTTCTTGGAGCTTTCGTCTACTGACGAATCATCATTTTTGTTATCTATTGGAGGCTTTTCAGTTTCTTGTGTAGCTTTTTCATTGACAGGTGGATTGATTGTTGGAGCACCTGGATCCCCTACAGGATTTTCATTTCTCGAATCCTCACTAGACCCCGTTTTAGTTGTGTTAGCTGAGTTTGTGGTCTCGTCAATAGCTCTCCTGGCTCTATTAGCAGAATCACCAGCCGTTTGATTTTCTGCCGGTAAAATGTCTTTAGATTGACAGTAGTCTGAACCAGGGTCTGCAATGAAGAAAACATCTTTGCTTTCTAATTGCGGCAAGGCTAAAACAATAATCGAGTTCTACGTAACCAAACCGTCCAAGCAATATGGGATTTATTTATATACTACTCACTAAGAAAAAGAATTGACAAAATGCTTGACAGAGCAAGCATTTTCATGGACGTCCTCAAGGCATATACTACATCTGAAAAATCACTATATAGGCTAACTATAGTAATTTACTATATAAAACGAGAATTTTCAGTACACAAGTGACATTGTCATCCAAACCTAAAACAAGACATGAATGTCGAGTCGCCTGCACGCAAATCATTCAAATGGTTACACTCAAGCAACAAAGCTGTGAAGCCAAATCAGAGAAGCACGATTGCAAGCAGGATCTTTTCGGTTTGTGCCCCCCCCCCCCCCAGCTTAGTGGGCGCATATTATTTGCACCCCCCAGACGCACGTGCAATATTTTTACATAGTAATGTACTATGTAATGGCACGTGCTCTGTAACTGGGGGGCGCATAACGTACTGGGGGGGGGGGGCACAAACGGAAAAGATCCAAGAAGAATACCACTCATTCGTTCCAGCAGAACATCGAGAAAAGTTTGAATTTTCAAATGAGAACGATTTCACACAAAGCTACATTCTATTGCAGCGACCTCATCTTTAGGCTAACCGCTGGCACCAGGCACAAAACGTTCTCTTCTTTGATCCACATGATGAGATTAGTAGTAACAAGATATGAGCCTCGTATGCCTATTTTTGCGGATTCGTGACTGTCAAATTGAATCTTTGTTTGATTCTCTTTATAGATACGCATCACCCTATTTCAGTGATTCTCAATTCGGATTCCGGAAGCAACGCTCTTGTATCACTCAACTACTAATATATCTTGAGAAAATCTACAATTCCCTAGATTCTGACGACGAAATTCACGTCATTTACACTGACTACGAAAAAGCTTTCGACAATGTCGATCACGGGATTTTGTTACAGAAACTATATCAAATTGGGATTCGTGGCAGAGTTTTTAAATTGCTGCAATCATACTTAGCGAACAGAACTCAACGTGTGCGAATCAACAGAACCTTTTCCGAAGAAATTCCGGTTACCAGTGGGGTCCCACAAGGCTCAATCCTCGCCAGCCTTATCTTTCTTCTCTATATAAATGATTTGCCTCTCAACTGCAAGAATTGCCAACCCCTGCTATGTGCCGACGATGCGAAATTCATCTCAATCAACAGCTCCTCATTGCTCTTTCAGCTGGACTTATCAAGAATTAAAAATTGGAGTGATCATAACAAACTACCACTTAACGTTAAGAAATGCACCCATCTTGACTTCGGCAATACAACCAAGGCGTTTTTCTTTTCAGGCAACCAGATACAAAAACATATTGTGCAAAAAGACTTGGGTTTGTTGATATCCCGAGATCTTAAATGGGCTGATCACATTAGAGCAGCATGCAATAAAGCGATAGATGTTTTATGCCTGTTGAAAAGGAGCTCGCCCCTTCTTACCATGTGTGTTAAACTGAATCTTTTCAAATCCATGATAATCCCTGTTCTTATTTAAGGCAGTAGTTGCTGGTATGCCAATATCGACAATTTGAAAACATTAGAAAATGTCCAGAAACGGGCTCTTAAATGGGTTTGCTCGGACCGAAACAGCTCTTACAAAGAGCTCCTGTTAAAAGCTGGAATACATCTCCTGTCATTATACATGCAATTACAAGATCTGCTCACTCTATCCAAATGTATGACGGGATATCGATTTTAACAATACCTTTGTTTGAGGAAATGCAATCGTGACATCCGATCTTCACACGACGTTAGATTTGACCAACGCAAACCACGTAAAAGCCAAAGCGAGCAGAGCTTTTTCTTCCGTACCGGTGCCCTCGTCAACAGACTGCCAGCAACGATCGACATCAATAACCCCACTGGCCTAAAACAACGACTACTACGTGTTCTTTGGACTTTCTTCATTGCAAATTACAACGAAATTGTCAGTGCAACGTGGAGAGAGTAATTTGCCATCATTCACCATCACGAAAGAAAAAGGGAGACGATCCCCGTGCCAGCAGATGAAGATATCTCCTGGCCGAATCCCAACTACTACTACTACTACTACTACTACTACTACTACTACTACTACTACTACTACTACTACTACTACTACTACTACTACTACTACTACTACTACTACTACTACTACTACTACTACTACTACTACTACTACTACTACTACTACTACTACTACTACTACTACTACTACTACTACTACTACTTAGACGTTTAACGCCGCTGCTAGGATTTGGTCGGTAGTCGACGATCCTCGCGGGTAAAATTTATAGTTAGACCATCCATGCTAAAAAACAACTTAGATGCATAAGTGAACCGAACCGGAAGTTCGCATGACAGTCTTGGTCTCTAACGATCAGAAAAAATTTTCTGAATACACACAGTTTCGGAAATCCGGTCTAGTGTAGCAGAACCCTAAGTAGTCGGGCATTTTCTGTTTTCGACGTTTCATACCGTGAAAATAATTTTTTTTTGAAAAGTAGGTTCTGAGTCGGTATTGGGTTTTGGGAAACCATTTTTTGTCAGTGTGTTGTACTCCTTGTCTAGTATATCATCTGTTTTTGCGTTTTTAGATCAATCGTACTGGGAATTCAGGTTTTGCAGGGTTTTGCCCATTAGCAGCAGGCTCCTCTCTCTTTGGTCAACCTTTAGTGTTTCAGTCTGTGCAATACATATTTCATATTTCAGAGTTGATTTGATGGATGATACAGTTTGTACCTTCACGCCGGAACCCCCCGCGCATGAAATTGTTTTGAAAAGCCATGATTATATTGAGACAACTGCCGAAGTTGCTGGCCCAAGCACGGCAGCTCCCACTACTAAAAGAAAGCGGTCCCAGCTAACAACACCAACGCCCAAGAAGAAGACGAGGAATTGTGAAAATCGGGAGAATGATAAGGACAGCCAGCTAGACTCTCAAATAAGTGCACACCGTACCCCGTATGGCCGCTTGCAATACAGTAAGTTTTTATTTAGTGAGATCAGACTTCGTTGCTATATATATATACGGTATCCATTCTGAGTTTTTTTTTTAGCCGACCCGATATCACAGGCTTCTGATCTTGACGAGATCCAACATTTGGATAGTCCCCGAGTGCTTCGTGTGACAAAGAAGTCCCGCTGTTATGTGTGCGGAAGGAAATTGGCCGAAATGCCACAGCACTACCAGAAACCCACTACCACTACACTGAAATATACTTTTCAGTATTTGGCAAATGTTTCAGATTCCCCTGATCGTTTATTGAATTTTGAGTTGCTCTCCGATAGGATTGAGCAAGTTAACAGCACTTTGGAGGTGAAAGGAATCCTCTACTACCACAATCAGAGCTTCTACGATCTCATTTTTAGCCAACAGCGAAGTTATCGTGGACGCTTGTCTTTGCTTCGTGCAAGCCCTTTTGGCTTGTATTTTTGCCACCCATTTGTCCATCTTGAACTGTGTAAGAAAAGTAGAGTCGATGGCATCTACGAAAGTCGCTGTGCTACAAGTGGTTAGAAGGAGGGAAACACAGTGAAAAAGTGAGACGAGACGCCGCTGCTAAATTCACAGATATCATCACCACAGTGGCGAGAGGGGAACACTGCTGCAAAAAAAGCATTGCAGATTGTCCATATACAATGTACTTGCTGTTCCTAGTGCATTTTGGAAGTTTAAAAACATAAAAACGCTAAAATTTGAAGAATTTTGTACATTTTCTCAACTTAAAAATTTGTACTTAAATCTTTGAAAAAAATCACTTTTTTCAACTTTCAGACCTCTTCCATGGCAGGAAAAGGTTGGTGTTGGTCCCCTGAGAGAAGCTAGAACAATTTTAGTACCAAAGTCTATGACCAAAACAACTAGTTGAGGCTGGAAAATAAGCATTTATCAGCGCGGTCTGCTCTCACTAGTACCAGAACTCCCAGATCAGTACTTTTTCTCAGATAGTGTTGCTAGTGTTGTTTTTTCAACCTAATCTCATACAGTAGTCACATACGAGTCTTTTTGGATAAATTGCATGATACAGGAACCCTTTGATAGGTAATGATGAGCGAATTAGAGTTCACCGGCCATTACTTTTTTTGACTACTAACTCAGGCCACCCCCCCACAGTGCCTAAAACAAAACCAATCGAAGTTTTCAATAGCGCCCTAGATCCTTCACTAGCAACCACGTTGATTAAGCCATATCAGTTAACTCCAAGAAAACGGGTTTAAAAATCTCCTGTCATTGCAGGTTTAATTAGGCATAAGCGCTACAGCTATTCTTGCTTCCACAGCTCTGTCCTATTGTTTCCAATGTGCCTAAATAGGCGTATGGAGTCGAAAAAATACCATAGTTACTGTTAGCAGTCTCAAATTTCCCCTTTTTTGGGGAAAAAGGCTCAGGAACGATTTAGCAACAAAAATTTAGCACGGACCCCGCTGCTAGCCTACCTTGATTTTTAAATGAGTCAGGAAAAGGATAGAAAAGGATCAAGGGGAGACGTTAATACAAATGTTGGGGCTGCATCTTGTTTTCTATTGAGATCAGAATTAGAGACCAATATTTAAAGTGGATAAGTGCAAGAAGGGGGGTGACTACCCAGTAGTGGCTATCAGTAGGCTACGTGATCAATTTTTTGATGAATTTTTGTGTCAGGTGTCACTGTTATTAGTGAGCACAGATTTCACTCAGAGGCTTGTAGAAACTTTTTATTCTTTCTTGCAGTGTCCATACAGGTAGGTTGTACCTCTAGACAGTGAAAAACATGTTGTGAATCAACAACATGTTGAAAATGAGAGAAGTTTTTATCTTCAATATTAGCAGTAGGCTCCTCTCTCTTTCCACAACCACCGCTATGTAGGTGCCACAAATAATGATTTTAGATACCTAATTCCTATACTAGGATGTCTTTTTAGGCCAAAACAATGATATTGGTGCAAAAAAAGTCATCCAAAATGTAAATTGGGAATCTCACACACGTATAAGCACTAGCAGCGTGGTGTGCTCATCAACCTACTACTAAAAAGTTAGCCCATCTTTATAGCTTGAAATTTGAAAAAGCCGAAAACACAAATTGTAGTGGTGCTAGAGAGCTTTCAGAAAAACTTTAGATCACTTTCAAGAGCCTTAGGAATGTGCAGAAATCAGCCTATAAAAAAATATTATCACTCACGTCTGTGCTAAAAAGGGGTGTAGCAGCTAGGTCTGATCACCCACGATATTAGGGTCCACTACTAGGCCGGTAGTGGGCATTTTTCCGTCCGGCAAGTTAAATGTCAAGGTCTTATCTAATAGTAGCGATGTCGAGCTACCCTCCCAGCCAGGTTTCCGCTGTCTAGGGCCCCTAGTCTAGGCTCTGCACATAGGACGTAGTTGATCACACTGAGGAGCGGCGTCTGGGACAGCCGCTGATACGGACCCCCGCTGCTCCAAATAGCACGAAGGTCCCGCGCTCATACTACTACTACTACTACTACTACTACTACTACTACTACTACTACTACTACTACTACTACTACTACTACTACTACTACTACTACTACTACTACTACTACTACTACTACTACTACTACTACTACTACTACTACTACTACTACTACTACTACTACTACTACTACTACTACTACTACTACTACTACTACTACTACTACTACTACTACTACTACTACTACTACTACTACTACTACTACTACTACTACTACTACTACTACTACTATTACTATTCGAAGTTCTTGTTTTGCACCCTTATAATTGTACAGATTCGTTATTATCTATGTCATCGCTACACAACCGCCAGAAAATGATCCGAATACTAGACGAAAAGCAAAAACAACAAACGATCTGATAAAGTCAAACAAAATCTTCTCCAGTGCACAACTAGGATCAGATCTTGATCATATAGGACCAACAGGACTCGGCGGACTCTGTACAATCCTGAAAAAGAGAACATTTGAAGGGCATGAACTGTACTCTGGGGAAGTTGAACGGCAAGGATATCTGGAAGTGATCGAGTGCACTGGTACCTGCACCTAAAGAGCCGTCAACCAATAAGTCAGGTGAGAACTTTGTACTAGCCGGTTATGGGTTTCTGCAGATTGACTGACTATTACACACTAAGCAGTAAAGTTTGTGAATATCTAAGGCAATGAAGAACAATATTACTACAAAACCAACCGAATGAAACATCTCTTATGATACCTGCCAAAGGCCGATTAACAAAGATGCAATTTTTTGTTGTATTTCTTGCGAATCAGCTATGCATATGTCTCCGAAATGCACATAATTCAGCAACGAAGCGATAAACGCCATTTAACAAGTGAGTCTAAACATGTGTAGCGTCTGTGTTAGCCAAAACAAACGCAATGTCGTAATTGATCGACTGAAAGATGAATCGGAGAAAGTTGAGGAAACAAAAGAGTCCTTCAAAATTATCATTGAGGAAACAATGCAAAACAAGATAAAGGAAATCGAGTTAACGCAAACAAGCTACAAAAAAGAATTAGTGAATCAATCAGATGAAAACGTTAAACAAGTAAGCGATCCTGAAATTGAACTGAATGTTCTAATACAGGGCATTGATGAGTTGAATGATAAAGACTTACGCATCGAGCATGATGGAGCCGAAATCAACAATTTAGTTAATTTCCTAGAAATCAACACCGAATTTACAGACAGCAAACGCGTAAGCAAATACAAAACTGAGAGACATCGCATTTTACTTGTAACAATGCCCTCGGTGTCCGACAAGGAACTGTTACTCTCCTCGCTGGAAAGAATGAAGAATTTCTGTAACAAAACTACATGAACCGAGAACTCAGAAGAATTGAGGCAAGAAGGACAAACAATGGGTGTACCGTGGAGTCAAACAAAAATCTTCTCCAGTGCACATCTAGGATCAGATCTTGAACATCTAGGACCTAAAGGACTCGGCGGACTCTGTACCATCCTGAAAACGAGAATACTTGAAGGGCATTGCCTGTACTCTGTGGAAGTTGATCGGCGAGGATATCTGGAAATTATTGAGTGCACTGGTACCTGCACTTCTGGAGCCGTCAACCAATAAGTCAGTTGAGAACTTTGTATTAGCCAGCTATCAGTTTCTGCAGGTTGACTGACTATTACACACTAAGTAGTAAAAGTTTGTGAATATCTAAGACAATGAAGAACAATAGTACTACAAAACAAACCGGATGAAACATCTCTTGTGATACCTGCCAGAAGCCGGTTAACTAATTGATGCTATTTTTTGTTTTATTTCTTGCAAATCATTTATGCATATGCCTCACCAATACAAAAATTCAGCAACGAAGCGATAAACGCCATTCAAAAGTAAATCTAAACATTCCCTGATCTGTAACGTCTGTGTTAGCCAAAATAAACGCAATGTCGTAATTGATCGACTGAAAGATAAACAAGAGAAAGTTGCGGATACAAAAGAGTCCCCTAAAACTGTGGTTGAGGAAACAATGCAAAACAAGATAAAGGAAACCGAGTTGACGAAAACGAGCTACAAAGAAGCATTATGGAGTCAATCAAATGAAAACTTTAAGCAATAAGCGTTCCTAAAGTTGAACTCAATGTTCTAATACGGGGCATTGATGAGTTGAATGATGAAGGCTTACGTATCGAGCATGATGGAGCCGAAATCAACAATGTGTTCAATTTCCTAGACATCAACCCCAAATTTACAGACTGAAAACGCGTAAGCAAATACAAGCCTGAGAGTCATTGCCCCTTACTTGTAACAATGCCCTCGGTGTTCGACAAGAAATTGTTACTCTCCTCTAGGTTGAAGAAATTCTATTAACAAACCTACATAAACCGAGAACACAGTAGAAGTGAGGCAAGAAAGACAAAAAATGGGTGTACTGTGGAGTAAAAAAATCTTCTCCAGTGCACATCTAGGATCAGATCTTGATCATCTAGGACCAAAAGGACTCGGCGGATTCTGTACCATCCTGAAAAAAAGAACACTTGAAGGGCTTTACCTGTACTCTGTGGAAGGTGATTGACGAGGATATCTGGAAATGATTGAGCTCACTGGTACCTGCACGTGGGGAGCCGTCAACCATTAAGTCAGTTGAGAATTTTGTATTAGCCGGTTATCAGTTTCTACAGGTTGACTGAATATTACACACTAAGTAGTAAAAGTTTGTGAATAACTAAGACAATGAAGAACAATAGTACTACTAAACCAGCCGGATCAAACATCTCTTGTGATACCTGCTAGGGGCCGATTAACAAAAAGGTGCAATCTTTTGTTTTATTTCTTGCAAATCAATTATGTATATGTGACCCAAATGCACAAAATTCAGCAACAAAGCGATAAACGCCATTCAACAAGTGAATTTAAACATTCTTCTGATCTGTAACCTCTGTGTTAGCCAAAACAAACTCAATGTCTTAATTGATCGACTGAAAGATAAACCGGAGAAAGTTGAGGAAACAAAAGAGTCCTTCAAATCTCTGATTAAGGAAACAATGCAAAATAAGATAAAGGAAACCGAGTTAACGAAAACGAGCAACAAAGAAGCATCAGAGATTCAATCAATTGAAAACTTTAAGCAAGTTAGCGATCCTAAAATTGAGCTCAATTTTCTAATACGGGGCATTGATGAGTTGCATGATAAAGACTTACGTATCGAGCATGTTGGAGCCGAAACCAACAATGTGTTTAATTTCCTAGACATCAACACCAAATTTACAGACTTAAAACGCGTAAGCAAATACAAACCTGAGAGTCATTGCTCCTTACTTGTAACAATGCCCTCGGTGTTCGACAAGAAATTGTTACTCTCCTTGCCAGCTAGGTTGAAGAATTTCTATAAACAAACCTACATAAACCGAGAACACAGAATAAGTGAGGCAAGAAAGACAAAAAATGGGTGTACCGTGGAGTTAAAAAAATCTTCTCCAGTGCACATCTAGGATCAGATCTTGATCATCTAGGACCAAAAGGACACGGCGGACTCTGTACAATCCTGAAAAGGAGAATACTTGAAAGGCATTACCTGTACTCTGTGGAAGGTGATTGACGAGGATATCTGGAAATGATTGAGCTCACTGGTACCTGCACTTGTGGAGCCGTCAACCATTAAGTCAGTTGAGAACTTTGTATTAGCCGGTTATCAGTTTCTACAGGTTCACTGACTATTACACACTGAGTGGTAAAAATTTGTAAATATCTAAGACAATGAAAAACAATAGTACTACAAAACCAACCGGATGAAACATCTCTTGTGATACCTGTTAGGGGCCGATTGTCAAAAAGGTGCAATCTTTTCTTTTATTTCTTGCGAATCAATTATGTATATGTCTCCCCAATGCACAAAATTCAGCAGCGAAGCGATAAACGGCATTCAACAAGTGAATTTAAACATTCTTCTGATCTGTAACGTCTGTGTTAGCCAAAACAAACTCAATGTCTGAATTGATCGACTGAAAGATAAACCGGAGAAAGTTGAGGAAACAAAAGAGTCCTTCAAATTTCTGGTTAAGGAAACAGTGCAAAATAAGATAAAGGAAACCGAGTTAACGAAAACGAGCAACAAAGAAGCATCAGAGATTCAATCAAATGAAAACTTTAAGCAAGTTAGCGATCCTAAAATTGAACTCAATTTTCTAATACGGGGCATTGATGTGTTGCATGATAAAGACCTACGTATCGAACATGTTGGAGCCGAAACTACAATGTGTTTAATTTCCTAGACATCAACACCAAATTTACAGACTTCAAACGCGTAAGCAAATACAAACCTGAGAGTTATTGCCCTTTACTTGTAACAATGCCCTCGGTGTTCGACAAGAAATTGTTACTCTCCTCGCCAGCTCGGTTGAAGAATTTCTATAAAAAAACCTACATAAACCTGGAACACAGAAGAAGTGAGGCAAGAAAGACAAAAAATGGGTGTACCGTGGAGTAAAACAAATTTTCTCCATTGCACATCTAGGATCAGATCTTGATCATCTAGGACCAAAAGGACACGGCGGACTCTGTACAATCCTGAAAAGGAGAATACTTGAAGGGCATTACCTGTGCTCTGTGGAAGTTGATCGGCGAGGATATCTGGAAATGATTGGGTGCTCTGGTACCTGCACATGTGGAGCCGTCAACTATTAAGTCAGTTGAGAATTTTGTATTAGCCGGTTATCAGTTTCTACAGGTTGACTGACTATTACACAATAAGTAGTAAAAGTTTGTGAATATCTAAGACAATGAAGAACAATAGTACTACTAAACCAGCCGGATGAAACATCTCTTGTGATACCTGTTAGGGGCCGATTGTCAAAAAGGTGCAATCTTTTCTTTTATTTCTTGCGAATCAATTATGTTTATGTCTCCCCAATGCACAAAATTCAGCAGCGAAGCGATAAACGGCATTCAACAAGTGAATTTAAACATTCTTCTGATCTGTAACGTCTGTGTTAGCCAAAACAAACTCAATGTCTGAATTGATCGACTGAAAGATAAACCGGAGAAAGTTGAGGAAACAAAAGAGTCCTTCAAATTTCTGATAAAGGAAACAATGCAAAATAAGATAAAGGAAACCGAGTTAACAAAAACGAGCAACAAAGAAGCATCAGAGATTCAATCAAATGAAAACTTTAAGCAAGTTAGCGATCCTAAAATTGAACTCAATTTTCTAATACGGGGCATTGATGTGTTGCATGATAAAAATTTACGTATCGAACATGTTGGAGCCGAAACTACAATGTGTTTAATTTCCTAGACATCAACACCAAATTTACAGACTTAAAACGCGTAAACAAATACAAACCTGAGAGTCATTGCCCCTTACTTGTAACAATGCCCTCGGTGTTCGACAAGAAATTGTTACTCTCCTCGCCAGCTAGGTTGAAGAATTTCTATAAACAAACCTACATAAACCGAGAACACAGAAGAAGTGAGGCAACAAAGACAAAAAATAAGTGTACCAGGGAGTAAAAAAAAATTTTCTCCAGTGCACATCTAGGATCAGATCTTGATCATCTAGGAACAAAAGGACACGGCGGACTCTGTACAATCCTGAAAAGGAGAATACTTGAAGGGCATTACCTGTACTCTGTGGAAGTTGATCGGCGAGGATATCTGGAAATGATTGGGTGCTCTGGTACCTGCACCTGTAGAGCCGTTAACCACTAAGAAAGGTGAGAACTTTGTAGTAGCCGCTAATCGGTTTCTGCAGGTTGACTGACTATTACACACTAAGTAGTAAAAGTTTGTGAATATCTAAGACAATGAAGAACAATAGTACTACAAAACCAGCCGGATGAAACATCTCTTGTGATACCTGCCAGGGGCCGATTAACAAAAAGGTGCAATCTTTTGTTTTATTTCTTGCGAATCAATTCTGTATATGTCTCCCCAATGCACAAAATTCAGCAACGAAGCGATAAACGCCATTCAACAAGTGAATTTAAACATTCTCTAATCTGTAACGTCTGTGTTAGCCAAAATAAACTGAATGTCCTAATTCATCGCCTGAAAAATAAACCCGAGAAAGTTGAGGAAACAAAAGAGTCCTTCAAATTTCTGGTTAAGGAAACAGTGCAAAATAAGATAAAGGAAACCGAGTTAACGAAAACGAGCAACAAAGAAGCATCAGAGATTCAATCAAATGAAAACTTTAAGCAAGTTAGCGATCCTAAAATTGAACTCAATTTTCTAATACGGGGCATTGATGTGTTGCATGATAAAGACTTACGTATCGAAAATGTTGGAGCCGAAACTAACAATGTGTTTAATCTCCTAGACATCAACACCAAATTTACAGACTGAAAACGCGTAAGCAAATACAAACCTGAGAGTCATTGCCCCTTACTTGTAACAATGCCCTCGGTGTTCGACAAGAAATTGTTACTCTCCTCGCCAGCTAGGTTGAAGAATTTCTATAAACAAACCTACATAAACCGAGAACACAGAAGAAGTGAGGCAAGAAAGACAAAAAATGGGTGTACCGTGGAGTAAAAAAAATTTTCTCCAGTGCACATCTAGAATCAGATCTTGATCATCTAGGACCAAAAGGACACGGCGGACTCTGTACAATCCTGAAAAGGAGAATACTTGAAGGGCATTACCTGTACTCTGTGGAAGTTGATCGGCGAGGATATCTGGAAATGGTTGGGTGCTCTGGTACCTGCACCTGTAGAGCCGTTAATAACCACTAGGTCAGTTGAGAACTTTTTAGTAGCCGCTTATCGGTTTCTGCAGGTTGACTGACTATTACACACTAAGTAATAAAAGTTTGTGAATATCTAAGACAAGGAAGAACATTAATACTAAAAACTCAGCCGGATGAAACATCTCTTGTGATACCTGCCAGGTGTCGATTAACAAATAGGTGCAATCTTTTGTTTTATTTCCTGAGAATCAATTATGTATATGTCTCCCCAATGCACAAAATTCAGCAACGAAGCGATAAACGCCATTCAACAAGTGAATTTAAACATTCTTCTGATCTGTAACGTCTGTGTTAGCCAAAACAAACTCAATGTCCTAATTCATCGACTGAAAAATAAACCCGAGAAAGTTGAGGAAACAAAAGAGTCCTTCAAATTTCTGGTTAAGGAAACAGTGCAAAATAAGATAAAGGAAACCGAGTTAACGAAAACGAGCAACAAAGAAGCATCAGAGATTCAATCAAATGAAAACTTTAAGCAAGTTAGCGATCCTAAAATTGAACTCAATTTTCTAATACGGGGCATTGATGTGTTGCATGATAAAGACTTACGTATCAAACATGTTAGAGCCGAAACTAACAATGTGTTTAATTTCCTAGACATCAACACCAAATTTACAGACTTAAAACGCGTAAGCAAATACAAACCTGAGAGTCATTGCCCTTACTTGTAACAATGCCCTCGGTGTTCGACAAGAAATTGTTACTCTCCTCGCCAGCTAGGTTGAAGAAATTCTATTAACAAACCTACATAAACCGAGAACACAGTAGAAGTGAGGCAAGAAAGACAAAAAATGGGTGTACTGTGGAGTAAAAAAAAATCTTCTCCAGTGCACATCTAGGATCAGATCTTGATCATCTAGGACCAAAAGGACACGGCGGACTCTGTACAATCCTGAAAAGAAGAATACTTGAAGGGCATTACCTGTACTTTGTGGAATTTGATCGGCGAGGATATCTGGAAATGATTGGGTGCTCTGGTACCTGCACCTGTGGAGCCGTTAACCAATAAGTCAGGTGAGAACTTTTTAGTAGCCGCTTATCGGTTTCGGCAGGTTGACTGACTATTACACACTAAGTAGTAAAAGTTTGTAAATATCTAAGACAATGAAGAACAATAGTACTGCAAAATCAGCTGGATGAAACATCTCTTGTCATACCTGCCAGGGGCCGATCAACAAAAAGGTGCAATCTTTTGTTTTATTTCTTGCAAATCAATTATGTATATGTCTCCCCAATGCACAAAATTCAGCAACGAAGCGATAGACGCCATTCAACAAGTGAATTTAAACATTCTTTTGATCTGTAACTTCTGTGTTAGCCAAAACAAACTCAATGTCCTAATTGATCGACTGAAAGATAAACCGGAGAAAGTTGAGGAAACAAAAGAGTCCTTCAAATTTGTGATTAAGGAAACAATGCAAAATAAGATAAGGGAAACCAAGTTAACGAAAACGAGCAACAAAGAAGCATCAGAGATTCAATCAAATGAAAACTTTAAGCAAAATGGCAATCCTAAAATTGAACTCAATTTTCTAATAAGGGGCATTGATGAGTTCCATGATAAAGACTTACGTATCGAGCATGTTGGAGCCGAAACCAACAATGTGTTTAATTTCCTAGACATCAACACCAAATTTACAGACTTAAAACGCGTAAGCAAATACAAACCTGAGAGTCATTGCCCCTTACTTGTAACAATGCCCTCGGTGTTCAACAAGAAATTGTTACTCTCCTCGCCAGCTAGATTGAAGAGTTTCTAAAAACAAATCTACATAAACCGAGAACACAGAGGAAGTGAGGCAAGAAAGACAAAAAGTGGGTGTACCCGGGAGTCAAACAAAAATCTCCTCCAGTGCACATCTAGGATCATATCTTGATCATCTAGGACCAAAGGACTCGGCAGTATCTGTACAATCCTGAAAAAGAAAATACTTGAAGGGCATTAACTGTACTCTGTGGAAGTTGATTGGCGAGGATATCTGGAAGTGATCGAATGCTCTGGTACCTGCACCTGTGAAGCCGTCAACTAATAAGTGAGGTGAGAACTTTGTAGTAGCCGGTTATTGGTTTCTGCAGGTTGACTGACTATTACACACAAAGTAGTAAAAGTTTGTGAATATCTCAGACAATGAAGAACATTAATACTAAAAATTCAGCCGGATGAAACATCTCTTGTGATACCTGCCAGGGGCCGATTAACAAAAAGGTGCAATCTTTTGTTTTATTTCTTGCGAATCAATTATGTATATGTCTCCCCAATGCACAAAATTCAGCAACGAAGCAATAAACGCCATTCAACAAGTGAATTTAAACATTCTTTTGATCTGTAACGTCTGTGTTAGCCAGAACAAACTCAATGTCCTATTTGATCGACTGAAAGATAAACCGGAGAAAGTTCAGGAACCAAAAGAGTACTTCAAATTTGTGATTAAGGAAACAATGCAAAATAAGATAAAGGAAAACGAGTTAACGAAAACGAGCAACAAAGAAGCATCAGAGAATCAATCAAATGAAAACTTTAAGCAATTAAGCGATCCTAAAATTGAACTTAATTTTCTAATACGGGGCATTGATGAGTTGCATGATAAAGACTTACGTATCGAGCATCTTGGAGCCAAAATCAACAATGTGTTGAATGTCCTAGACATCAACACCAAATTTACAGACTTAAAACGCGTAAGCAAATACAAATCTGAGAGTCATTGCCCCTTAGTTGTAACAATGCCCTCGGTGTTCAACAAGAAATTGTTACTCTCCTCGCCAGCTAGATTGAAGAGTTTCTAAAAACAAATCTACATAAACCGAGAACACAGAAGAAGTGAGGCAAGAAAGACAAAAAGTGGATGTACCCGGGAGTCAAACAAAAATCTCCTCCAGTGCACATCTAGGATCATATCTTGATCATCTAGGACCAAAGGACTCGGCAATATCTGTACAATCCTGAAAAAGAAAATACTTGAAGGGCATTAACTGTACTCTGCGGAAGTTGATTGGCGAGGATATCTGGAAGTGATCGAAAGCTCTGGTACCTGCACCTGTGAAGCCGTCAACTAATAAGTCAGGTGAGAACTTTGTAGTAGCCGGTTATTGGTTTCTGCAGGTTGACTGACTATTACACACAAAGTAGTAAAAGTTTGTATATATCTAAGACAATGAAGAACAATTGTACTACTAAACCAGCCGGATGAAACATCTCTTGTGATACCTGCCAGGGGCCGATTAACAAAACAGCTGCAATTTTTTGTTTTAATTCTTGCGAATCAGTTATGTATATGCCTCCCCAATGCACAAAATTCAGCAACGAAACGATCAACGCCATCCAACAAAGGAATCTCAACATTCTCTTTATCTGTACCGTCTGCGTTAGCCAAAACAAACGCAATGTCGTAATTGATCGACTGAAAGATAAACCGGAGAACGTTCAGGAAACAAAAGAGTACTCCAAATTTGTGATTAAGGAAACAATTGCAAAATAAGATAAAGGAAACTGAGTTAACGAAAACGAGCAACAAGGAAGCATCAGAGATTCAATCAATTGAAAACTTTAAGCAAGTTAGCGATCCTAAAATTGAACTCAATTTTCTAATACGGGGCATTGATGAGTTGCATGATAAAGACTTACATATCGAGCATGTTGGAGCCGAAATCAACAATGTGTTTAATGTCCTAGACATCAACACCAAATTTACAGATTTAAAACGCGTAAGCAAATGCAAACCTGAGAGTCATTGCCCCTTACTTGTAACAATGCCCTCAGTGTTCAACAAGAAATTGTTACTCTCCTCGCCAGCTAGGTTGAAGAGTTTTTAAAAACAGATCTACATAAACGGAGAACACAGAAGAAGTGAGGCAAGGAAGACAAAAAGTGGGTGTACCCGGGAGTCAAACAAAAATCTCCTCCAGTGCACATCTTGGATCATATCTTGATCATCTAGGACCAAAGGACTCGGCGGTATCTGTACAATCCTGAAAAAGAAAATACTTGAAGGGCATTAACTGTACTCTGTGGAAGTTGATTGGCGAGGCTATCTGGAAGTGATCGAATGCTCTGGTACCTGCACCTGTGAAGCCCTCAACTAATAAGTCAGGTGAGAACTTTGTAGTAGCCGGTTATTGGTTTCTGCAGGTTGACTGACTTTTACGCACAAAGTAGTAAAAGTTCGTAAATATCTAAGACAATGAAGAACAATTGTAATACTAAACCAGCCGGATGAAACATCTCTTGTGATACCTGCCAGGGGCCGATTAACAAAACAGCTGCAATTTTTTGTTTTAATTCTTGCGAATCAGTTGTATATGCCTCCCCAATGCACAAAATTCAGCAACGAAGCGATCAACGCCATTCAACAAAGGAATCTCGACATTCTCTTTATCTGTACCGTCTGCGTTAGCCAAAACAAACGCAATGTCGTAATTGATCGACTGAAAGATAAACCGGAGAAAGTTGAGGAAACAAAAGAGTCCTTCAAAAATGTGATTGAGGAAACACTGCAAAAAAAGATAAAGGAAAACGAGTTAACGAAAACGAGCTACAAAGAAGCATTGGAGAATCAATCAAATGAAAATTTTAAGCAAATACGCGATCCTAAAATTGAACTCAATGTTCTAATACGGGGCTTTGATAAGTTGAATGATAAAGACTTACGTATTGAGCATGATGGAGCCGAAATCAACAATGTGTCTAATTTCCTAGAAATCAATACCGAATTTACAGACTGCAAACGCGTAAGCAAATACAAACCTGAAAGACATCGCTGCTTGCTTGTAACAATGCCCTCGGTGTTCGACAAGAAACTGTTACACTCCTCGCTGGCTAGGTTGAAGAATTTTTATAAGCGAATCTACATAAACCGAGAACTCAGAAGAAGTGAGACAAGAAAGACAAACAGTGGGTGTACCGTGGAGTCAAACAAAATCTTCTCCAGTGCGCTTCTAGAATCAGATCTTGATCACCTAGGACCAAAGGACTCGGCGGACACTGTACAATCCTGAAAAAGGGAATACTTGAAGGGCATGACCTGACCTGTACTCTGTGGAAGTTGATCGGCGATGATATCTGGAAATGATTGAGTGCTCTGTTACCTGCACCTGTAGAGCCGTTAACCAATAAGTCAGGTGAGAACTTTGTAGTAGCCGCTTATCGGTTTCTGCAGGTTGACTGACTATTACACACTAAGTAGTAAAAGTTTGTGAATATCTAAGACAATGAAGAACAATAGTAATATAAAACCAGCCGGATGAAACATCTCTTGTGATACCAGCCAGGAGCCGATTAACAAAAAGGTGCAATCTTTTGTTTTATTTTTTGCGAATCACTTATGTATATGTCTCTCCAATGCACAAAATTCAGCAACGAAGCGATCAAAGCCATTCAACAAGTGAATCTAAACATTCTCCTGATCTGTAACGTCTGTGTTAGCCAAAACAAACACAATGTGGTAATTGATCGACTGAAAGATAAACCGGAAAAAGTTGAGGAAACAAAAGAAACCTTCAAAGCTGTGATTGAGGAAACAATGCAAAAAAAGATAAAGCAAATTGAGTTAACAAAAACGAGCAACAAAGAAGCATCAGAGATTCAATCAATTGAAAACTTTAAGCAAGTAAGTGATCCTAAAACTGAACTCAATGTTCTAATACGGGGCATTGATGAGTTGAATGATAAAGACTTACGTAATGAGCATGATGGAGCCGAAATCAACAATGTGTTTCATTTCCTAGAAATCAACACCGAATTTAGAGACTGCAAACGCGTAAGCAAAACGAGCTACAAAGAAGATTTAGAGAATCAATCAAATGAAAATTTTAAGCAAGTACGCGATCCTAAAATTGAACTCAATATTCTAATACGGGGCTTTGATAAGTTGAATGATCAAGACTTACGTATTGAGCATGATGGAGCCGAAATCAACAATGTGTCTAATTTCCTAGAAATCAATGCCGAATTTACAGACTGCAAACGCGTAAGCAAATACAAACCTGAAAGACATCGCTGCTTGCTTGTAACAATGCCCTCGGTGTTCGACAAGAAACTGTTACACTCCTCGCTGGCTAGGTTGAAGAATTTTTATAAGCGAATCTACATAAACCGAGAACTCAGAAGAAGTGAGGCAAGAAAGACAAACAGTGGGTGTACCGTGGAGTCAAACAAAATCTTCTCCAGTGCGCTTCTAGAATCAGATCTTGATCACCTAGGACCAAAGGACTCGGCGGACACTGTACAATCCTGAAAAAAAGAATACTTGAAGGGCATGACCTGTACTCTGTGTAAGTTGATCGGCGATGATATCTGGAAATGATTGAGTGCTCTGTTACCTGCACCTGTAGAGCCGTTAACCAATAAGTCAGGTGAGAACTTTGTAGTAGCCGCTTATCGGTTTCTGCAGGTTGACTGACTATTACACACTAAGTAGTAAAAGTTTGTGAATATCTAAGACAATGAAGAACAATAGTACTACAAAACCAGCCGGATGAAACATCTCTTGTGATACCAGCCAGGAGCCGATTAACAAAAAGGTACAATCTTCTGTTTTATTTCTTGCGAATCACTTATGTATATGTCTCTCCAATGCACAAAATTCAGCAACGAAGCGATCAACGCCATTCAACAAGTGAATCTAAACATTCTCCTGATCTGTAACGTCTGTGTTAGCCAAAACAAGCACAATGTGGTAATTGATCGACTGAAAGATAAACCGGAAAAAAGTTGAGGAAACAAAAGAAACCTTCAAAGATGTGATTGAGGAAACAATGCAAAAAAAGATAAAGCAAATTGAGTTAACAAAAACGAGCAACAAAGAAGCATCAGAGATTCAATCAATTGGAAACTTTAAGCAAGTAAGTGATCCTAAAACTGAACTCAATGTTCTAATACGGGGCAGTGATGAGTTGAATGATAAAGACTTACGTAATGAGCATGATGGAGCCGAAATCAACAAGGTGTTTCATTTCCTAGAAATCAACACCGAATTTATGAGCGTTGAAGAACTTTTATGAGCGAATCTACATAAACCGAGAACTCAGACGAAGTGAGGCAAGAAAGACAAACAGTGGGTGTACCGTAGAGCCGAAATCAACAATGTGTTTAGTTTCCTAGAAATCAAAACCGATTTTACAGGCTGCAAACGCTTAAGCAAAACGAGCTACAAAGAGGCATTAGAGAATCAATAAAATGAAAATTTTAAGCAAGTACGCGATCCTAAAATTGAACTCAATGTTCTAATAGGGGGCATTGATGTGTTGAATGATAAAAACTTACGTATTGAGCATGATGGAGCCGAAATCAACAATGTGTTTAGTTTCCTGGAAATCAACACCGAATTTACAGACTGCAAACGCGTAAGCAAATACAAACCTGAGAGACATTGCCCTTAATTGTAACGATTCCCTCGGTGTTCGACAAGAAACTGTTAATCTCCTCGCTGATAAGGTTGAAGAAATTTTTTAAGCAAATCTGCATAAACCGAGAACTCAGAAGAAGTGAGGCAAGAAAGACAAACAGTGGGGGTACCGTGGAGTCAAACAAAATCTTCTCCAGTGCACATCTAGTATCAGATCTTGATCATCTAGGACCAAAGGACTCGGCGGACTGTGTACAATCCTGAAAAAGGGACTACTTGAGGGACATGACCTGTACTCTGTGGAAGTTGATCGGCGATGATATCTGGAAGTGGTCGAGTGCTCTGGTAGCTGCATCCGTGGAGCCGTCAACCAATAGGTCAGGTGAGAACTTTGTAGTAGCCGGGTATCAGTTTATGCAGGCTGATTGACTATTACAAACTAAGTAGTAAATGATTGTAAATATCTGAGACAATGAAGAACAATAGTACTACTAAACCAGTACTACTACCATCTCTTGTGATACCTGCCAGGGCCAATTAACCAAAAAAGCTGAAATTTTTTGTCTTATTTCTTGGGAATCAGTTATGTATATGTCTCTTCAATGCACAAAATTCAGCAACGAAGCCATAAACGCCATTCAACAAGTGAATCTAAACATTCTTCTGATCTGTAACGTCTGTGTTAGCCAAAACAAACTCAATGTCCTAATTGATCGACTGAAAGATAAACCGGAGAAAGTTGAGGAACCAAAAGAGTCCTTCAAATTTGTGATTAAGGAAACAATGCAAATTAAGATAAAGGAAACCAAGTTAACGAAAACGAGCAACAAAGAAGCATCAGAGATTCAATCAATTGAAAACTTTAAGCAAGTTAGCGATCCTAAAATTGAACTCAATTTTCTAATACGGGGCATTGATGACTTAAATGATAAAGACTTACGTATTGAGCATGATGGAGGCGAAATCAACAATGTGTTTAGTTTCCTAGAAATCAACACCGAATTTACAGACTGCAAACGCCTAAGCAAGTACAAACCTGAGAGACATTGCCCTTAATTGTAACGATTCCCTCGGTGTTCGACAAGAAACTGTTACACTCCTCGCTGGCTAGGTTGAAGAATTTTTATAAGCGAATCTACATAAACCGAGAACTCAGAAGAAGTGAGGCAAGAAAGACAAACAGTGGGTGTACCGTGGAGTCAAACAAAATCTTCTCCAGTGCGCCTCTAGAATCAGATCTTGATCACCTAGGACCAAAGGACTCGGCGGACACTGTACAATCCTGAAAAAGGGAATACTTGAAGGGCATGACCTGTACTCTGTGGAAGTTGATCGGCGATGATATCTGGAAATGATTGAGTGCTCTGTTACCTGCACCTGTAGAGCCGTTAACCAATAAGTCAGGTGAGAACTTTGTAGTAGCCGCTTATCGGTTTCTGCAGGTTGACTGACTATTACACACTAAGTAGTAAAAGTTTGTGAATATCTAAGACAATGAAGAACAATAGTACTACAAAACCAGCCGGATGAAACATCTCTTGTGATACCAGCCAGGAGCCGATTAACAAAAAGGTACAATCTTCTGTTTTATTTCTTGCGAATCACTTATGTATATGTCTCTCCAATGCACAAAATTCAGCAACGAAGCGATCAACGCCATTCAACAAGTGAATCTAAACATTCTCCTGATCTGTAACGTCTGTGTTAGCCAAAACAAGCACAATGTGGTAATTGATCGACTGAAAGATAAACCGGAAAAAAGTTGAGGAAACAAAAGAAACCTTCAAAGCTGTGATTGAGGAAACAATGCAAAAAAAGATAAAGCAAATTGAGTTAACAAAAACGAGCAACAAAGAAGCATCAGAGATTCAATCAATTGGAAACTTTAAGCAAGTAAGTGATCCTAAAACTGAACTCAATGTTCTAATACGGGGCAGTGATGAGTTGAATGATAAAGACTTACGTAATGAGCATGATGGAGCCGAAATCAACAAGGTGTTTCATTTCCTAGAAATCAACACCGAATTTAGAGACTGCAAACGCGTAAGCAAAACGAGCTACAAAGAAGATTTAGAGAATCAATCAAATGAAAATTTTAAGCAAGTACGCGATCTTAAAATTGAACTCAATGTTCTAATACGGGGCATTGATGAAGTGAGTGATAAAGACTTAGTTATTGAGCATGATGGAGCCGAAATCAACAATTTGTTTAATTTCCTAGAAATCAACACCGAATTTACAGACTGCAATCGCGTTAGCAAAAACAAACCTGAGAGACATCGCCCCTTTTTTGTAACAATGCCCTCGGTGTTCGACAAGAAACTGTTACTCTCATCGCTGGCTAGGTTGAAGAACTTTAATGAGCGAATCTACATAAACCGAGAACTCAGACGAAGTGAGGCAAGAAAGACGAACAGTGGGTGTACCGTAGAGCCGAAATCAACAATGTGTTTAGTTTCCTAGAAATCAAAACCGATTTTACAGGCTGCAAACGCGTAAGCAAAACGAGCTACAAAGAGGCATTAGAGAATCAATAAAATGAAAATTTTAAGCAAGTACGCGATCCTAAAATTGAACTCAATGTTCTAATAGGGGGCATTGATGTGTTGAATGATAAAAACTTACGTATTGAGCATGATGGAGGCGAAATCAACAATGTGTTTAGTTTCCTAGAAATCAACACCGAATTTACAGACTGCAAACGCGTAAGCAAATACAAACCTGAGAGACATTGCCCTTAATTGTAACGATTCCCTCGGTGTTCGACAAGAAACTGTTAATCTCCTCGCTGATTAGGTTGAAGAAATTTTTTAAGCAAATCTGCATAAACCGAGAACTCAGAAGAAGTGAGGCAAGAAAGACAAACAGTGGGGGTACCGTGGAGTCAAACAAAATCTTCTCCAGTGCACATCTAGTATCAGATCTTGATCATCTAGGACCAAAGGACTCGGCGGACTGTGTACAATCCTGAAAAAGGGAATACTTGAGGGGCATGACCTGTACTCTGTGGAAGTTGATCGGCGATGATATCTGGAAGTGGTCGAGTGCTCTGGTAGCTGCATCCGTGGAGCCGTCAACCAATAGGTCAGGTGAGAACTTTGTAGTAGCCGGGTATCAGTTTATGCAGGCTGATTGACTATTACAAACTAAGTAGTAAATGATTGTAAATATCTGAGACAATGAAGAACAATAGTACTACTAAACCAGTACTACTACCATCTCTTGTGATACCTGCCAGGGCCAATTAACCAAAAAAGCTGAAATTTTTTGTCTTATTTCTTGGGAATCAGTTATGTATATGTCTCTTCAATGCACAAAATTCAGCAACGAAGCCATAAACGCCATTCAACAAGTGAATCTAAACATTCTTCTGATCTGTAACGTCTGTGTTAGCCAAAACAAACTCAATGTCCTAATTGATCGACTGAAAGATAAACCGGAGAAAGTTGAGGAACCAAAAGAGTCCTTCAAATTTGTGATTAAGGAAACAATGCAAATTAAGATAAAGGAAACCAAGTTAACGAAAACGAGCAACAAAGAAGCATCAGAGATTCAATCAATTGAAAACTTTAAGCAAGTTAGCGATCCTAAAATTGAACTCAATTTTCTAATACGGGGCATTGATGACTTAAATGATAAAGACTTACGTATTGAGCATGATGGAGGCGAAATCAACAATGTGTTTAGTTTCCTAGAAATCAACACCGAATTTACAGACTGCAAACGCCTAAGCAAGTACAAACCTGAGAGACATTGCCCTTAATTGTAACGATTCCCTCGGTGTTCGACAGGAAACTGTTAATCTCCTCGCTGGCTAGGTTGAAGAATTTTTATAAGCAAATCTGCATAAACCGAGAACTCAGAAGAAGTGAGGCAAGAAAGACAAACAGTGGGGGTACCGTGGAGTCAAATAAAATCTTCTCCAGTGCACATCTAGTATCAGATCTTGATTATCTAGGACCAAAGGACTCGGCGGACTCTGTACAATCCTGAAAAAGGGAATACTTGAAGGGCATGACCTGTACTCTGTGGAAGTTGATCGGCGATGATATCTGGAAGTGATCGAGTGCTCTGGTACCTGCACCCATGGAGCCGTCAACCAATAGGTCAGCTGAGAACTTTGTAGTAGCCGGGTATCAGTTTATGCAGGCTGACTGACTATTACAAACTAAGTAGTAAAAGATTGTAAATATCTGAGACAATGAAGAACAATAGTACTACTAAACCAGTACTACTACCATCTCTTGTGATACCTGCCAGGGCCGATTAACCAAAAAGAATGCAATTTTTTGTTTTATTTCTTGGGAATCAGTTATGTATATGTCTCTTCAATGCACAAAATTCAGCAACGAAGCCATAAACGCCATTCAACAAGTGAATCTAAACAATCTTCTGATCTGTAACGTCTGTGTTAGCCAAAACAAACTCAATGTCCTAATTGATCGACTGAAAGATAAACCGGAGAAAGTTGAGGAAACAAAAGAGTCCTTCAAATTTGTGATTAGGAAACAATGCAAAATAAGATAAAGGAAACCAAGTAAACGAAAACGAGCAACAAAGAAGCATCAGAGATTCAATTAATTGAAAACTTTAAGCAAGTTAGCGATCCTAAAATTGAACTCAATTTTCTAATACGGGGAATTGATGAGTTGCATGATAAAGACTTACGTATTGAGCATGATGGAGCCGAAATCAAAAATGTGTTTAGTTTCCTAGAAATCAAAACCGATTTTACAGGCTGCAAACGCGTAAGCAAAACGAGCTACAAAGAGGCATTAGAGAATCAATCAAATGAAAACTTTAAGCAATTACGCGATCCTAAAATTGAACTCAATGTTCTAATACGGGGCATTGATGACTTAAATGATAAAGACTTACGTATTGAGCATGATGGAGGCGAAATCAACAATGTGTTTAGTTTCCTAGAAATCAACACCGAATTTACAGACTGCAAACGCCTAAGCAAGTACAAACCTGAGAGACATTGCCCTTAATTGTAACGATTCCCTCGGTGTTCGACAAGAAACTGTTAATCTCCTCGCTGGCTAGGTTGAAGAATTTTTATAAGCAAATCTGCATAAACCGAGAACTCAGAAGAAGTGAGGCAAGAAAGACAAACAGTGGGGGTACCGTGGAGTCAAATAAAATCTTCTCCAGTGCACATCTAGTATCAGATCTTGATTATCTAGGACCAAAGGACTCGGCGGACTCTGTACAATCCTGAAAAAGGGAATACTTGAAAGGCATGACCTGTACTCTGTGGAAGTTGATCGGCGATGATATCTGGAAGTGATCGAGTGCTCTGGTACCTGCACCCATGGAGCCGTCAACCAATAGGTCAGGTGAGAACTTTGTAGTAGCCGGGTATCAGTTTATGCAGGCTGACTGACTATTACAAACTAAGTAGTAAAAGATTGTAAATATCTGAGACAATGAAGAACAATAGTACTACTAAACCAGTACTACTACCATCTCTTGTGATACCTGCCAGGGCCGATTAACCAAAAAAGCTGCAATTTTTTGTTTTATTTCTTGGGAATCAGTTATGTATATGTCTCTTCAATGCACAAAATTCAGCAACGAAGCCATAAACTCCATTCAACAAGTGAATCTAAAAATTCTCCTGATCTGTAACGTCTGTGTTAGCCAAAACAAACACAATGTTGTAATTGATCGACTGAAAGATAAACCGGAGAAAGTCGAGGAAAGAAAAGAGTCTTTCAAATTTGTGATTAAGGAAACAATGCAAAATAAGATAAAGGAAATCGAGTTAACGAAAACGAGGTAAAAAGAAGCAATAGAGAATCAATCAAATGAAAACTGTAAGCAAGTAAGCGATCTTAAGACTGAACTCAATGTTCTAATACGGGGAATTGGTGAATTGAATGATAAGGAGTGACGCATCGAGCATGGTGGAGCCGAAATCAACCATGTGTTCGATTTCCTAGACATCAACACCACATTTATAGACTGCAAACGCGTAAGCAAATACAAACCTGAGAGACATCGCCCCTTACTTGTAACAAATCCTTCGGTGTTCGACAAGAAACTTTTACTCTTCTCAATGGCTAAGTTGAAGATTTTCAGTAAACGAATCTACATAAACCAAGAACTCTCTCCAGAAGAACGAAACGCACAAAACCTTGGACTGAAATCCAGAAATAAACCAAATGAACGAGATACAGCTAGACAAGATACAAAAATTGCAGATGGCAAAGTACTGCAACGTGAACCGGGAGAAAAAGAATGTAGTGAATTCTTCATCGATACCTTGTTCTGACTACGGAACACCGACTACGATTAAAAGCAACAAGAAAACGAAAATTCAACATTTAATGTTCATAGTCTCGTAGATCTTTCACGTCGCTTTGTTTTCGCAAACCCAATTGCCCAGCATAACTTTGGAATAATTTGTAAAAAAAGAAATAAGGCTAACTGAGCATTTCCCAACAAAATCTCTCTTTCTCAGAGAATACACAGTGTAAAGAAATGATCCTAAAGCTGACAATAGCGTTTTGTTATACGAGAATCTTAACTCCAAAGAAGTGTTAGTAGTCAACGCAGGAGAAGACTTTCCCATTATATTCTTCTTTCCTCTGCCAACCAAAAACTTTTCATTGCTTGTATCTAAAACCACCCCAGAGCAGCCCCTACAACTGGTCACTTGAAAAAAGAAGGGACTTTTTTGACGTGGTATTAGCCAAAAAGAAGTCATATAAATGTTGGTCTGTAATCATAACTGGTGTCATAAACCTTCTAAGCACAAACTGGTCTAACATAAACTCTAGTTGCGATTACGAGAACGAATGGCTTCAGATAATCAGAAACAATAAATTTGAACAAACTTTCAGATTTGAAAATCAAATAGGGAGCGTTAGGCAACTTGATATTTTCTTAAAAAATTAACCCAAATTCTGGATCATGTCATCAATTGACTCAGGAGTGACGTAAAACTACAGCTTGAAAGGAAGGAAATGCTCCGTCCACCTAGCTTTCACCAGTCGAATTTACTATTAAAACCAACAGAAACCAAATGCAAAACAGACTAAATATGCACAGACTATACAACCCATTTCAAATCTTCTGCTTTTAGAAACGTCGATGAGCTACTAGATAAATGGTACCGATTGTTTGACAAATTGTTTAATGAAAATGTAACCACAGTAACTGCTCACCGAGAAATCCTTCCACTGTGGGTGACGCGAGCCAGTTCAAACATAATGAAGAAATTGAGAATCGGAAACTTGCTGTTAAAACCCAAACACATCAAATGATTGTTAAAGTGCTTGAGCTCGAACAAAAATTGGAAAGTATTATTAAAAGTGATCAAACTTTTTTTGAGGATGAAACATTCAAATCTTGCCAATTCAGTGAAATACATTCGCAAGTTGAGAAAAGCTGCTAACTTTGCCTATGAAATGCACCTGGAGCAAGAAAAAGCTACAAACGATTCTGAAAATGCTAAACATTTTAATCAATTTTTTCAAAGTGTTTTTAATCCCATGGCTGACGGGAGCAGGAGCGACGGTTCGGATATTGTAGCTGGTCATTGGTTTTACGATACAAATCCCTGTATCGGCTCTATTGGCAGCGAACAGGAAGATAGTTTTCACAAGCCTGTAGCCGATCATCGGTTTAAAACGAGTGGAAATGAAAAAAAAAAGACATTGCTCAAGACTGTGTTGCGGGTTAGCGGTTTCACAGTAACGGACTAAGTAAAATAAATTCCACAGTCGAACAAATCGAAGCGTTAATGAAGAAATTATTTGTAAAAAAAACTAAATGCACCGATGGCATCGGAAACATTCTTCTGAAAAAATGGCACCGACGCTAAGCAAATCGCTACTTCTCATCTTTAAGACACGTTTGAACAAAGGAAAAATCCCCAAAAAGTGGAAAACCAGTGTCATTGCTCCAGTGCAAAAAGATGGTGATAAAATAGCCATCATATTCTACCGCCCGATAAATTGCTTGTGCTGTCCCTCAAGATTCTAAAGAAAATTATCTTTGACAGCCTCTACATTGAAATCCGCAGGTTTCTCCATGACTCCCAATTCATTTTTAGACAACTCCGATCATGCATAGTACAAATGATCTGCTTCTTCGACAACGTTTACAGAGACAATGACACCAAATTGCTTGAGAAACTAACTGTATTCTACTTATACTTTGAGAAAGCATTAGACAAAGTCCACACGACAGAGTATTAATGAAATTTTAACTGCTGGGAATCAGGGAAAATGCTGATGATCATTGCTGATTATCTCGATAACTGAAAGAAAAAAACTCCGAGTCGGCGATTGCTTATCGAGTGAACGGGATGTCACTAGTGGAGTACCGCAAGGCTCGTTGCTCGGGTCTCTGCTCTGTTTAGTTTACAACAACGACTGGCTAGAAGTAATTGATCACAGTAACTGTTTTGGATATGCAGACGATTACAAGCTGATTGCCAGCAATTCTGATGAATTTGAAAATGACCTAGCAAGCCTCTTCAACTGGTGTCAAGTAAATGGGATGAGTCTTCACGAGAGCAAAAATAACATTTTGAATTTCAAAAACCGTCCTGTGTCCAAATGAATCATAAAAATGTGAATGTTGCGCGAAATCAAAAGGATTGAATCATTGTATCAGACAATCTAAACTGGAACAAAAACGCAAACAGGCGTCACTCCAAAGCACTACGAGCAGTGTGGTCACTTCTGTCATCGTCAACCCCTATGAAAGCCAGACTCAACGCTTACATCGGCTATATTGCTCCCATAATCATGTCTGGTTGTCAGGTTTAGTATCCAAGTACAACAGAACTGCGGCTAAATAAAAAAATGCAAAAAGACGCCACGAAATGGATAAGCTGTCCTGAACCTGATAAGAAAAGGGACTCACAGAAACAGAACTGTTACCATTGTCACCCTACGCTGAACTCCAAAGACTTTTATTTTACTGCTCGATTATTGGTGGAAGGTAAGACATCGAACTTAGCAATCTCATTAATATCAAGGCAAACGAAAGAACACGACAAAGCACAAACAACGAGGTTGTAAGACAGAAGAACAAACTACATAAAACCGATGAAAACTTCTGGCATAGAGTAGCAATACTTTATAACATCGTATTGAAATCAGTCAACCTACAAGAACCAATCGGGAGAAAAGATAGAATCACGAGAACCTACTGGAATTTATTTCGCAAGCACTACAAGGAACATAACTTATGCACCTGGAGAATACACTGTTTTTGTAGAAACTGCAACCCGCATAACAGCTCATTGTCCACTGAAGATACAAAAGGGGTACTATTAACACCCCCGGCATGAAGCCGCAAAATTGATTTACTATAACTACTACTACTACTACTACTACTACTACTACTACTACTACTACTACTACTACTACTACTACTACTACTACTACTACTACTACTACTACTGCTACTACTACTACTACTACTACTACTACTACTACTACTACTACTACTACTACTACTATCACTACTACTACTACTACTACTACTACTACTACTACTACTACTACCACTACTACTACTACTACTACTACTACTACTACTACTACTACTACTACTACTCCTACTACTACTACTACTACTACTACTACTACTACTACTACTACTACTACTACTACTACTACTAATACTACTACTACTCCACACAAAAGTTTTGAACGTACAGCAGGTCCAAATAATCTTTACTGAACATTCGAACTTTCCATTAAAAGAGAACAGAAAAAAATTCGACCCGCTCAGCGATGTAAAAATTGTGAAAACTTTTAGAGAGCCTGATTTGTAAAACGACTCTGTGAATTAATTACAGGGAATTTTTAAAATTATTATTCTATGTATCTTAAAAATCAGCTCTAGGACATGTACTTGTTAAACCATACATAAACAAACAGTATGCTATTATTGTTTCCATCTATGTCTTCTAGTACCTTAGTACATTTTGAATTTCAGCTTTCTGAAGACATATAAGCACGAATATAGGAGACATCTCATTAACGAGACTACGGTCGTTACTCTTGAACGTAAAGCCTCTATTTTTTGTCCAACCCAGATAATTGACAGTTGGCGAATTTGCTAGTACTTCATTTTCTAAAATGATACCTTTTTCAGATTCTGATACCAAACAACACTGTGGCCTTTTTACCCTCAGGTTGAGATTATTAATAATTAGTCAGTTTTATATGTAATGATAATTGAGTACTTCTTTTGTATCATATTCAAAAGTTCTATATAATGGTTTTATACTTATGTGTTTGTGTTTCAGATGTTGATAAAAAGCTGGCAATAAGCGGTTTTTCATCTGAGCAAAATTGACAGTTTTTGTTAAATATCTGTCATGAAGTTTCGAATTCATGATCTTTCGGCGGAGTCAAGCCAGGAGCAATGGTCTTTTGTGGAAGCAATGCTTTTTTAATTGTCTAACAATCAATGGAATTTCGGAAGACTCTCACAAATTGACATTTCTCAGATCATACGCAGGGACGGGGCTGTTTAAAGTTCTCGGCAGCGACTAGTTTTGAAGATGCAATCGGTATTTTTGATGCTCAATTCAAGAAGCCATCGACAATTATGTACCCCAGACACCAAGCCCATTCATGAAAGCAGCAAGATGATGGATTCATCACAGCGTTTTGCAGCAACTAAGGATTCTTGTTGAGCCCTGTGAACTCACAGACCTTACCGTGCAGCAACCCAAAGACATACTCTTTTGCGATGGTTTAGTATATGGTCTTAAATCTGATGCAATACGTGTTTGACTTTTGGAATTGGCGGACTCGGAAGCTTGAGAAATCCTTTTCATTCACTGATGCCATCATAAAGTCTGCCTGTTTTTTCCTTTCATTCAATGCCAGCTCAGACACTCCGCCACGTTCATCCAGTGCACCCGTCGGAAATATCGTTTCTGTCAATAAAGGAACAACTCAACCTTATAAGGCTTCGAATTGTAAATGTTGGTTTTGTGGTCTGAAGGAACACCCAGGGACTTAATGCCTAGCGCGACGTACGTGTCTGGAATGCGGAAAACAAGGGCATTGGGCGGCAAAATATAAGTCAACTGTTGCAATTGTTGCTTCAGATCAGGATGAAGAACTGCTGAACAACGCTTCTGAGAATCCTTTTTTGTCGAAGATTCTAGAGAAAATTATCTTTGACGGCCTCTTCATTGAAGTCTGCAGATTTCTCTATGACTCCCAATTCGTTTTTAGACAACTCCGATCATGCATAGTACAAATGATCTGCTTCTTCGACAACGTTTACAGAGACAATGACACCAATTTGCTTGAGAAACTAACTGTATTCTACTTATACTTTGAGAAAGCATTAGACAAAGTCCACACGACAGAGTAATAATGAAATTTTAACTGCTGGGAATCAGGGAAAATGCTAATGATCATTGCGGATTATCTCGATAACTGAAAGAAAAAATCCGAGTCGGCGATTGCTTATCGAGTGAACGGGATGTCACTAGTGGAGTACCGCAAGGCCCGTTGCTCGGGTCTCTGCTCTGTTTAGTTTACAACAACGACTGGCTAGAAGTAATTGAACACATTACCTGTTTCGGATATGCAGACGATTACAAGCTGATTGCCAACAATTCTGATGAATTTTAAAGTGACCTAGCAAGCCTCTTCAACTGGTTTCAAGTAAATGGGATGAGTTTTCACGAGAGCAAATGTAACATTTTGAATTTCAAAAAACTTTCCTGTGTCCAAATGAATCATAAAAATGTGAATGTTGCGCGAAATCAAAAGGATTGAATCATTGTATCAGACAACCTAAACTGGAACGAAAACGCAAACAGGCGTCACTCCAAAGCACTACGAGCAGTGTGGTCACTTCTGTCATCGTCAACCCCTATGAAAGCCAGACTCAACGCTTACATCGGCTATATTGCTCCCATAATCATGTTTGGTTGTCAGGTATAGTATCCAAGTACAACAGAACTGCGGCTAAATAAAAAAAACTGTTACCATTGTCACTCTACGCTGAACTCCAAAGTCTTTTAATGTACTGCTCGATTATTGATGGAAGGTAAGTCATCAAATTTAGCAATTTCATCAATATCAAGGCAAACGAAAGAACACGACAAAGAAAAATAACGAGATTGTAAGACAGAAGAACAAACTACATAAAACCGATGAAAACTTCTGGCATAGAGTAGCAATACTTTATAACATCGTATCGAAATCAGTCAACCTACAAGAACCAATCGGGAGAAAAGATTTTATTTCACAAGCATTACAAGGAACATAACTTATGCACCTGGAGAATACACTGTTTTTGTTGAAACTGCAACCCGCACAACAAACTCATTGTCCACTGAACATACAATAGAGGTACTATTAACACCCCCGGCAGGAAGCCGCAAACTTGACTTACTATAACTACTACTACTACTACTACTACTACTACTACTACTACTACTACTACTACTACTACTACTACTACTACTACTACTGCTACTACTACTACTACTACTACTACAACTACTACTACTACTACTACTGCTACCACTACCACTACTACTTTTACTACTACTACTATTACTACTACTACTACTACTACTACTACTACTACTACTACTACTACTACTACTACTACTACTACTACTACTACTACTACTAATACTACTACAAACACTACTCCACACAAGAATTTTGAACGTACAGCAGGTCCAAATAATCATTACGGAACATTCGAACATTCCATTAAAAGATAACAGGACAAAATTCGACCCGCTCAGCGATGTAAAAATTGCGAAAAATTTTAGAACGCCTGATTTGTAAAACGACTTTGTGAATCAATCACAGGGAATTTTTAAAATTATTATTCTATGTATCTAAATAATCAGCTCAAGGACATGCACTTGTTAAACCATACATAAACAAACAGTATGCTATTATTGTTTGCATCTATGTCTTCTAGTACCTTGGTACATTTTGAATTTCAGCTTTCTGAAGACATATAAGCACGAATATAGGAGACATCTCATTAACGAGACTACGGTCGTTACTCTTGAACGTAAAGCCTCTATTTTTTGTCCAACCCAGATAATTGACAGTTGGCGAATTTGCTAGTACTTCATTTTCTAAAATGATACCTTTTTCAGCTTCTGATACCAAACAACACTGTGGCCTTTTTACCCTCAGGTTGAGATTATTAATAATTAGTCAGTTTAAATTGTAATGATAATCGAGTACTTCTTTTGTATCGTATTCACATATTAAGTTCTATATAATGGTTTTATACTTATGTGTTTGTGTTTCAGATGTTGAAAAAAAGCTGGCAAAAAGCGGTTTTTCATCTGAGCAACATTGACAGTTTTTGTTAAATATCTGTCATGAAGTTTCGAATTCATGATCTTTCGGCGGAGTCAAGCCAGGAGCAATGGTCTTTTGTGGAAGCAATGCTTTTTTAATTGTCTAACAATCAATGGAATTTCGGAAGACTCTCACAAATTGACATTTCTCAGATCATACGCAGGGACGGGGCTCTTTAAAGTTCTCGGCAGCGACTAGTTTTGAAGATGCAATCGGTATTTTGATGCTGAATTCAAGAAGCCATCGACAATCATGTACGCCATACACCAAGTCCTTTCATGAAAGCAGCAAGATGATGAATTCATCACAGCTTTTTTGCAGCAACTACGGAATCTTGTTGAGCCCTGTGAACGCACAGACCTTACCTTGCAGCAACCCAAAGACATACTCGTTTGCGATGGTTTAATATATGGTCTTAAATCTGATGCAATACGTGTTTGACTTTTGGAATTGGCGGACTCGGAAGCTTGAGAAATCTTTTTCACTCACTGATGCCATCGAAAAGTCTGTCTGTTTTTTCAGCTCATTCAATGCCAGCTCAGACACTCCGCCACGTACATCCAGTGCACCCGTCGGAAATATCGTTTCTGTCAATAAAGGAACAACTCACCCTTATAAGGCTTCGAATTGTAAATGTCAGTTTTGTGGTCTGAAGGAACAGCCAGGGACTTAATGCCTAGCGCGATGTACGTGTCTGAAATGCGGCAAACAAGGGCATTGGGCAGCAAAATATAAGTCAACTGTTGCAATTGTCGCTTCAGATCAGAATGAAGAAGTAGCTTCTGTACTAAGCAGTGTGAAGACATTGAACGAAGTGAGAAAGTATTCCAATGGAATCTTCGAAAAAACTCTTAATTGCAAACACTGCTCTCTTTGTGTTTGAGCGGTTTTCGACCCCGGCTCCACTCATTCTTTTTAACGGCTGACGTGTGTGAGCAGTTGCAATTACCAATCCAGACAATGAAGTCAAAATTTCGTCTGCAAAGGGAGAGGAGTTTCAAGTTCTCGGAGTTTGTAGTGCTTTAATGACCATGAATAACTTGTTCTATTCTCTTTCCTTCTCTGTAGTTATTCTTTTAATTTGTAGCGCAATCTTTGGCCTGGAAGTACTCTCTCAACATGAAACAGTCTTACTTAAGTTTGAGGGAAAGACGACTCAATTTGGCGTTTCTAATTTGGCTGCTTTGCTGAAAGTAACGAGTTTAGACAAATGGTTTTCGACCAACCGAAGCTATTTTCCGACAATTTCCATAAAGCTCAGCCCATCGCAACGAAATCCAGACCCGCAAACAAAGAAGATTTTCAGTTTAAGCAGTATGAAATTTTGTATCTGCTAGAGAAGGAAATAGTTCGTAAAGAAAAAAATAGATCTCTATGGCGAGCTCAGGCGTTTGTTGTATAAGGCCCAAAACAACGCAAGGTAAATAAATACTCCATGACTGTCAATTCATTTACCAGTGTTGATACGCACCCTTTTCCGAATATGGAGGAACTGCTGAACAACACTTCTGAGAATCTTTTTTTCTCGAAGATTGACTTAAAGCGCGCTTATCATCAGGTACCAATGAAACAAGAAGATAATCAATTCACAGCTTTTGTAGTTAAGAGAAAACTTTACGAATTTATTCGCCTTCTTTTTTTCGTAACTAACGCGGAACCTGCGTTTCAAAGAAATATAGACCACTTCGTTCACCAAAACAAGCTGGAAAAGACGTAATCTTACCTTGACGATAGAATAATTGGCGGACGATCCAAAGAAGAGCATGACAAAAATGTCAAAGTTTTTCTTGTTGCCACCAAAAAAGAAGGGATCACCTTAAATATGGACAAATATTATTTCTGTCTAAAGGGAATTTCTATGCTAGGCCGTATAGTTTCAGCACGTTCTAAGCGGCCGGACACAAACACACTGAAGGCTCTGAAAGATTATACGGTTCCGGGTAATTCGAAAGCAATATGACGTTTAATTTGCTTTTTCTTGTATAATGCTGAATGGGTCAAGCAATACTCAAGCAGAAATAAGCCGCTGTTAGAAGTTTTTCCGCTGAGTTCCACTTTTATTTTTGGTATCATTGCCATCAGGTCGCAAAACGCTGATGCTTGTTTAATCTTGCCCAGCGTAGATAATGATCATTTGCTCCTGGAAACCGACTCCTCTGGGTACGCCATTGAATCATCATTATACCAAAATAGTAGACCAATAGAGTACTTTTTGCAAATCTTATCGCAGTGTGAGCGGAATCATTAGCCATTATTAAAAGGAAGCCTTAGCCAATACTGAATCTTTCAAAAATTTCCCACTTTACTGAGGAAATTTCGGGTTACTGTGAAGACCAATCGAAAGAGCATTGCATTTACATTTTCGCAGCAAAAAGCAAAAACAAAGAACAAGAAGCTTCTCCGCTGGCGAATCGAACTAGCTGTATATTGCTGTCGTATTGAATACAGACCTGGAAGTGAAAACATAGGAGCTGACACTCTCTCGAGGATTGCTCACGTAAAAAGGGATAACAAATCTTCATTATTTTCTCTGCACGGTAATTTAGCAAATCCTGCTGTGACTAGATTTTGGCACAATATCAATCCTAAGATTTTACCGCACACTCTTGAGGACGTTAAGAAAGTTATTACCACTTGCGACACCTGTCGGTGATTAAACCCCAAAATTTTACAAGACGAGCCGTCCTGGTGTTTTTATTAAGGCATTAAAACCGCTTAACAGGATATCCATTGATCTAGTTGTTCCCAAGATTCCGTCCGTCAAGTCCGGTAACGTCTGTCTATTTGCTCAGCGTTATAGACGAATTCAGTCGATTTCTTTTTGCATTCCCCATTAATGATATTACAGCAAAAACTGTTATTAGGTGCCTCTCGCATTTATTTGATATGTTTGGGAGTCCATGGTTTATCCACTCAGATCGTGAGGACAACTAGAGCCGCAGGAGTTAAATGTTTTCCGCTCAGAACGAGGAATTGCCAAATCCCGTACAGCGCCGTACCACCCTCAAGGGGACAAGCCAAAAGAACGCGACAATGGAGTTATTTGGGAGGCTGTTAGCTGCATTTTGGATTCCAGGAAACTTCCACAGAACCAATGGGAATCAGTTCTTGGAGAAAAAATTTTAATTTCTGAGATTTTCTGTTTAAAGGCAATACAGCATACCTGAGAAAATGTTTACGAAGCAAATCTGATCCTCTCGTGGAAGCTGTAAAAATAACAGACGTTATTAGCGAGAATGATATCCAGGTCCAAAATCCTAGTGGACGGAAAGCACTGTCTCTACATGAGACTTAGCTCCGTCCTCAGAATGTTAATCACACACTGCACTGAATGAGCAGCCAACTGTTGTTTCGGAAGAAACATAGAACAAATCAAACACACAGAGCGAATCCATAGCAGTACATTTGTTGGATAGTTTCGTTGTTTCTACTGGCTAAGCACCCGAAGTGCCCAAAAAAACCCGAAGTGCCCGTGAAAGCAGCCGAAAAAGATTATAACCCAATGGAACAACATGAAGTGGAAAATAGACGACGTGGACGCCTGAGAAACAGATCGACGTATTTAGATAATTACGTTGGATTTTAAAATGCGAGGGGTGAATGTAATGATAATTGAGTACCCTCTGTTGTATCGTATTAACATGTTCCATATAATGATTTAAAGGTATGTGTTTGTGTTTCAGATGTTGAATAAGAGCCTGCAATAAGCAGTGTTTCATCTGAGCCAAACACGACAACAAAGACTCTGTATATCAGAAGTAGAAGCGCTGCCATCAAAAAGCTGAGCGCTGTCATCAAAAAACTGAAAAGATTTGCATCGTCTGCCAACATGAAAACATCAAAAACTCTGCATTCATCCGGCAGAGTTTTTGTATAAAATTCAAATAGACATGGACCTGAGGCACAGCACATTTGATTTCCTGACATCCTGAATAGACCTCTTTCTCTTGACATAACTTTTTTCAACATTCCATATAGCTTAAAAACCAATTGAATACCACCCCAAAGGTTTCCATCCGTTCTATTTTCAGCAAGAGATTTGATTGAGATATTGTCTCGAATGCTTTAATAAAAAAAAGAAAAAAAATTGCTGATGTTCGAAAGATTCCTCTAGCTTTCGGTCAGCTCAGCTAAGGCTGAAATCGTGTATGATTTCGGTCGAAAAACCAAATGGCCGTTGTACAGTAGCACTATCACAAACTAAAACAGTCTAGTGATTTTTGTTCTCTCAAACAATTTGCTGATAACTGGCAGAGTTGATATTGGTCTACGTTTATTCACATCCTCCGATGTTCTTCGTCTGAAATTTTGAAATACTGAACGGTTTCTCAACAATCAGAGATTGATGCACTCTCAAATGAGAATAGTTATGGATGACAAGATATTAAGAACTACTGGAGCAATCATCTTGAGTACTTTAGAAGAGATTGCGTTTAAACCTTGTGCCTCATTAGATCTCGCTGCAAACAAAAATTGTAGAGCTGTTCTTTTGTGACGTGAATAAGAGTCGTCAGAAGCACTAGCAGTTGTATTAGTACAAAAAGAGAACTGTTTATCAGAACCAAAATTTGAGAAAAGGAGTTGAAGAGCTGAGCCATTTTTTGGCGTCGCTAATATTTCATTCGCGAGTATTCAATTCAGTTCGTCTGCGGGGCTTTGTTGTTTGTTGGATCTGACAGTTCTATTAACTCCTCAAAAGAGTTTCTGTTGTCGATCAGGTGAGACAGTTTATCTTTATGATAAACTCCGTTTTTCTTTGCAACATGTGTATGAACAATCTTTGTTTGCTTTCTGAAGCTGTAAAAGAACTGGAGGCGCCATCTCGAATTCTTTAACATTATAAATTTTTATAATAGACTTCCTCACACAATCACAAAGCCAATCAGGTATACTTGGATTACCTCCTAGTAATCTTTGGTCAGTATACGACAGCACTACGACGGTAAATGAGAGCTCAATCAACATCGAAATTTGGATAAACATGCATATCGAGACGAATATATTTTTAAACAGGAAGAAAAGCCTTTCTTTCAAATTCGTTTCCTTGTCCAAACAAGGGATTTCGCCATTTTTGATTTTTTTTTAAAATTAACTTCTTTCGTATTCTGTAGTATAAAAACAGCTTTCCTTCATAGTTTACATAAAATACATTCATGTGTCACCTCCAAACCTTTCGGATACGCAGACGCAGAAAAGACGCTTTAAATTGACTAAAAGTGTAGCATATACAACCGGTTGCATATTAAGCCAAACGGCGTATAAATACTGTTCGCATTTTCAGTTCAGATTTTTCTGAATTTAGGTTCTCTTCTTGACCAGTCGTTCAATCGTGGCGCCTTGACAATCTGTTGACAAGTTTAATAAGTAGCTCAGTTGTCGGTCTAATTTAATTTTTCTGAATTGGACAGACATAAATTCATTATAGTAAACACTGGAAAAAATCAAAAATTTATTCAATATTTTAATAAAGAGTAGCAAAGGATGCAAATTAATACTAAAACCTTGAAATTTAATTGCACCGAGGACAAGGTTCAGCAAAAAAGAGCCTCGCTTGGAAAAAAAAACTTAGTAGAAACTTTGAGACACTGCAGATTTACGACAGACAACATTTTTGAACGTACAGCAGGTTCAAATAGTTATTACAGATCATTCCATTAAATGAGAAGAGAACGAATTTCGACTTCTCAACAATTTTAAAATGGCAAATATTTAAAACATCCGAATTGTGAAAAATTTGCGTGACATCGTGTGTGGCTTCGGTCAAAACCCAAACGGCCGTTTGTACAACAGCACTTTCACAAATTAAAACAGTCTAGTGCCTATTGCTCTCTCAAACAAAATGCTGATGACTGGAAGAGTTGATATTGGTCTATGTTTATTCACATCCTTTGATGTTCCTCATCAGATAATTTGACAAACATAACGGTTTCTAAACAATCAGGGAGAGATCCACACTCAGATGAGACTTAAGTTTTGGTTGACAAGATATTAAGAGTTACGGGAGACATCAGTTTGAGTATTTTAGAAGAGATTTAATCTAAACTTGGTGCCTCATTAGATCTCATAGCAAACAAGAAATTGTAGAGCCCTTCATTTGTGTAAGAAGAAATACTTTTTTAAACCAGACTTCCTCAGAGTATCATCAAACCAAAGAGGTATACTTGATTTGACTCCTAGTACTTTATGGTCAGTATAATTCCCGATGATAACACTAACACGGTAAATGGGAGCTCCGTTATCGGAATATGGATAACCATGCAAATCGAGACGAATAAGTTTATTAAACAGGAAGAGAAACCTTTCTTTCAATTTGGTTTCATTGTCCAAAAAAGGGATTTTGCATTTTTCTGATAACTTTATGTTTAATTTTTTCCATATAAGGTAGTTTTATGTTATTGCACATTGTTCCGAAACTGATTTAAAAAATACGTTTTAGACTTTATTTCTAAAAAAAATTGCACAAATCCTAGTCAATAGTTGTAGTCGATGTCTACATGTACCTCGTTGGAGGTTTAATAAATAGTGGAGGTTTAAAACAGTGACTATTGGAAGCTTGACGATACGATTGAAGCCTATTTTCAATCATACTAACATAAAACTTTTGCAGTTGTTCATTGTTTCAAACGTATTCTTTCCATCACTCACATTACAGAATATTTTTTTCGTTTAGGGCATGCACATTTCTGGTGTTTTCTGAACTTTTCAAGGCACTCATAAAATGACCAGGAAAAGAGGCGACATCCTCTTTCATACGATGATATCTTTCCGATCATTTACCTTCTCTATATAATACATAACCTCTAAATTTTTTTCTCATGGCGGACGAATTTAACAATGAGGGTCTTCATACCTTCCCTGTCAGGTGACGAATGAAAAATTTATAGGTGCTCTTCACTGCTTGTTTTCTAAGCCGTGGATGGAGATGTTTTCATCTCTGCACTTATGTTCAAAAGCATCCGTCTTAAAACCCCCCGGACCGCTTCGTTGCTGCAACTTAGTTGGAGTTTAGCCAGTTGAGCTGCACAACATAAATCAAAGTGAAGAGTCCCGGAGAATAGGTAGGCTGGAGATCACTCAGGGGCTCAGATGCACGACCACACCTGAAATTGCCCTCCCAAGCAGTCCACTCTGATACAGTCCACCAAGTGCTAATATAGGTTGCTCTCATACAAAGCAGGTTAGGAAGTTGACCAACTTCGTGTGTGATTCTAACGAACTATCACTATATGAAAATAATTAAAAAGATCAATAGAACAATTACTTTATTAGGCTTGTAAATTAGGCACTGATCAAAATATTAACGTAATCTGTCAACTTCTCATTCACCAATATAAAGAATTTTTTTTAAAAAAAACCTGAAAACTGAAATGTCATTTGGAAAATTGCAATTATTTAGATACCGTTTTAGGCTCTCGTACACCATTGGCGTTTTAAAACTTACTTTCCGTGGCTGTTCAGTTTAAATGTTCCATTTATTATCTTTTTTGTTGAAGAAAAGTTTTGTTGAGATATTTGGTCAACATGGGATCTTGGAAAATGTTTCTGTTTTGCTTTGGATTATAAAAGTACTCATCTGGTTTTGGAGGCTACAAGCTATTTTTGAATGCTTGTCTTCGATTCACAGTATAGTCTTAAAAACATAAACGTGACCTTATGTCAATTCGATATTGAATAGTTAAAACGTGTTTGTATATTCTCATATAATTTGAAATTTATATTGAAATCTAAAAATTTTGTCTTCAATCCCCAGTCAATTGCAGTTCTAACAAAAAGATTAGATTTTCCTTAATAGTGAAGAGGCAAGTAATCTAAATGCGATAGTACAAAGGAGCTGAAAAGAGGTTCCAAACTTTTTCTTGGGAGTTGAATCCATATTGTTTTAAATGGATTTAGTTCCTCTAGCCAAGCTCTTTAATGGTTTGCACATTTCTGGTGTTTTCTGAACTTTTCAAGTCACTCATAAAGTGACCAGGAAGAGGGGCGACATCCTCCTTCATACAAACATATCTTTCCGATCATTTACCTTCTCTTTATAATACATAACCTCTAAATTTTTTCTCATGGCGGACGAAATTAACAATGAGCGTTTTTATACCTTCCCTGTCAGGTAACGAATGAAAAACTTTTAGGTGCTCTTCACTACTTGTTTTCTAAGCCGTGGATGGAGATGTTTTCATCTCTGCACTTATCTTCAAAAGCATCCACCTTAAAACCCCGCGGACCGCTTCGTTGCTGCAACTTAGTTGGAGTTTAGACAATTGAGCTGCACAACATAAATCAAAGTGAAGAGTCCGGGAGAATAGGTAGGCTGGAGATCACTCAGGGGCTCAGATGCACGACCACACCTGAAATTGCCCTCCCAAGCAGTCCACTCTGATACAGTGCACCAAGTGCTAATATAGGTTGCTCTCATACAAAGCAGGTTAGAAAGTTGACCAACTTCGTGTGTGATTCTAACGAACTATCACTATATGAAATTAATTAAAAAGATCAATAGAACAATTACTTTATTAGGCTTGTAAATTAGGCACTGATCAAAATATTAACGGAATCTGTCAACTTCTCATTCACCAATATAAAGAATTTTTTTTAAAAAAAACCTGAAAACTGAAATGTCATTTGGAAAATTGCAATTATTTAGATACCGTTTTAGGCTCTCGTACACCATTGGCGTTTTAAAACTTACTTTCCGTGGCTGTTCAGTTTAAATGTTCCATTTATTATCTTTTTTGTTGAAGAAAAGTTTTGTTGAGATATTTGGTCAACATGGGATCTTGGAAAATGTTTCTGTTTTGCTTTGGATTATAAAAGTACTCATCTGGTTTTGGAGGCTACAAGCTATTTTTGAATGCTTGTCTTCGATTCACAGTATAGTCTTAAAAACATAAACGTGACCTTATGTCAATTCGATATTGAATAGTTAAAACGTGTTTGTATATTCTCATATAATTTGAACTTTTGTATTGAAATCTAAAAATTTTGTCTTCAATCCCCAGTCAATTGCAGTTCTAACAAAAAGATTAGATTTTCCTTAATAGTAAAGAGGCAAGTAATCTAAATGCGATAGTACAAAGGAGCTGAAAAGAGGTTCCAAACTTTTTCTTGGGAGTTGAATCCATATTGTTTTAAATGGATTTAGTTCCTCTAGCCAAGCTCTTTAATGGCTTGCACATTTCTGGTGTTTTCTGAACTTTTCAAGTCACTCATAAAATGACCAGGAAGAGGGGCGACATCCTCCTTCATACAAACATATCTTTCCGATCATTTACCTTCTCTTTATAATACATAACCTCTAAATTTTTTCTCATGGCGGACGAAATTAACAATGAGCGTTTTTATACCTTCCCTGTCAGGTAACGAATGAAAAACTTTTAGGTGCTCTTCACTACTTGTTTTCTAAGCCGTGGATGGAGATGTTTTCATCTCTGCACTTATGTTCAAAAGCATCCACCTTAAAACCCCGCGGACCGCTTCGTTGCTGCAACTTAGTTCGAGTTTAGACAATTGAGCTGCACAACATAAATCAAAGTGAAGAGTCCGGGAGAATAGGTAGGCTGGAGATCACTCAGGGGCTCAGATGCACGACCACACCTGAAATTGCCCTCCCAAGCAGTCCACTCTGATACAGTCCACCAAGTGCTAATATAGGTTGCTCTCATACAAAGCAGGTTAGGAAGTTGACCAACTTCGTGTGTGATTCTAACGAACTATCACTATATGAAATTAATTAAGGAGATCAATAGAATAGTTACTTTGCTAGGCTTGTAAATTAGGCTACTGATCAAAATATTAACGGAATCTGTCAACTTCTCATTCACCAATATAAAGATTTTTTAAAAAAAACTGAAAACTGAAATGTCATTTGGAAAATTGCAATTATTTAGATACCGTTTTAGGCGCGCGTACACCATTGGCCTTTTAACACTTACTTTCCGTGGCTGTTCAGTTTAAATGTTCCATTTATTATCTTTTTTGTTGAAGAAAAGTTTTGTTGAGATATTTGGTCAACATGGGATCTTGGAAAATGTTTCTGTTTTGCTTTGGATTATTTAAGCACTAATCTCGTTTTGGAGGCTACAAGTTATTTTTGAATGCTTGTATTTGATTCACAGTATAGTCTTAAAAACATAAACGTGACCTTATGTCAATTCGATGTTGAATTGTTAAAACGTGTTTGTATATTCTCATATAATTTGAACTTTTATATTGAAACATAAGAATTTTGTCTTCAATCCCTAGTCAGTTGCAATTCTAACAAGAAGATCAGATTTTCCTTAATAGTGAGGAATCTAAATGCGATAGTACAAAGGAGCTGAAAATAGGTTCCAAACTTTTTCTTGGGAGTTGAATCCATATTTTTTTATATGGATTTAGTTCCTCTTGCCAAGCTCTTTAAGTTTTTTATGACTTGAGATTTTTACCAAATTTTGTTGGCAAGGATTACTCCAACGACTAGCATTCGGTTTTTTCTTTAACAGTTTTTTAGACTATTAAATTTTCCAAATCAATGATTTTCTTTCTACAACTTGGCTTAAGTTTTTGATATATTTCGTCCTATCTGCATTAAAAATTTGTAATGGCTGTGAAATCATCAAATCAATTTGTAAAAATTCTCTGCTAAATCTTTTCTTGCGAAGAGGTTGTTGTTATCTTAGGAAAATAACAAGCAGTCATCTGCATATCGCATGATTTCGTATTAGGATTTTTTATTATTCAATGAGTTTCTGAAGTCGTTACCGCATAAATCAAGAAGTAATGGACCACGCACGGTTCCTCGGTCCATGCTTTGCTTCACTTGGTATAAACTAGAGTAGAAATCATTGACCCGTACTCATTGATATCTATTGGGTAATTTTTCAAGCATTCTTATGCCGAAGGATTAAATCTTTTTGCCTTCAGTTTATGAAGGAGATTTGAAAAAAAGAATCAATTACTTTTGTTGAGACCATAATGAACGCATATAGATTTTTTTAATCATTATATACGTTTTAAATTAATTTGGCTAGTAGAAATAAGGCGTCGTTGCTTGAAAAATGGTTTTAAATTCGAGCTGCTCCTCACTCTTTAAATCTGTGTCAAAAGATAAACTGATATTTGTTTAAACGTTTTTTTCTTAAAACTTTTGGAAAATGAGATAGTGAATTCAACAGATCTGTAGTTATTAACACTTAGCAGATGAAAAGAGATGAAACAATTGCAACCTTCAATTGGAGGGGAAAAATTTGTTCTCCCGAATTTTTTTCGAACATATATGTTAAATGAGGAACAATTCGGCACATAGTCTGTTTAGATGCCTAAGAATTAGCTATATATGGTCCTATAAGCTCATTAGTATGTAAGTTTCGTACTGCAGAGAACATGCAGTCCAGTTTAATGATAAGAAATGCAATTTGTTTTCAGAGATTTTTTTTCTTCCGTATAGTTGCTTAAATCGATACCTGACAGATTTTGAAATTCTCTTGGTTTTTAATGACTATAGTCCTTTCACCATTTCATCAAATGTGTTAATTGGAGTTGTTATGTTGTTAGAGACTTATAAGGTTTTTCTCATGTTATTTACTAATTACCATTTTCCTTTCGTGTTTCCTAGTTTTTGGAAAATATTTTAATTGTTTTGCTTCTCGTTTACATTAGTTGAGAAAATTTGTTTTCAATTTCAAGTAACTAGATCAATGTTCCCAGTACTTTGTCTTTCAAAAGTTTCAAGACTTGTCGTTGTCAATTTGAAAACCAATAATCATTCAAAATCTAACCACTTGCTTTCCAAACTGCTCTTGTCTTTTTTGTACTTCTTCACAATGAATTTTTTCTCAGTGGGTGCATGCTGCTCAACTGTTTGAGTTATGATGTAGAGTATTAATTGAAATTTATCTACAACAACGAGACAGGAAAAACAGGACAAATGCCATTTTTGAGAAGCTCAAGATTGCCTGATTTTGTTTAAGCGGTTGTTCTTTTTAATTAAAAATCACTATGTTTTGGCTCATTTTTTGATTTTTGACAGATGATATCAGCAGAGATATCAAGTGGTCAATTTCAATTATAAAATTGGAACCAAAAGATGCATCGGATAGTTCATTATCAATTATCATATAGTCAAAATATGTTTTTGACAGGTTGTTTGGCTTAGTTTAGCGAAGCAACATTTAGACCATATAAAACAATAAATGCGTCCAAGCAGTTATTCTGATGATTGTTAAAGTAGTCTATGTTATATTAACCCATTAAAAAATTTTGAACTCTTTCTAGAATAGTTGGTTTGATTTGCACTCTTTGAATTGCTGTTTTGATTTGCAATCTTTTCTAAGCACTAGTTGAAGAATCAACATTTCTGTTCAACCATGTTTTGGTTTTTACGAATATTGTGTTACGTCTTTTTGCACTTTGTTCTTTTATGTGCTAAAGTGTTATATTCACAGTTTTGCTTGTTTAAAAATTAATTTTGAAAACCGGCCCAGCTTTTTTTTTCCAAATAATCATCTAAGTGAATCAATCTGTATAAGTATGTTTAAACCTGTTGAGGAAAATATACTCTGTGGTAATCGAGTATTCCTCCTGTTTTAAGGGAGTTTAACCTGATTAAATTATTAGAAATAAATACAGAAATTGTTATGATGCAAATGAACTTGATTCACAGATTTTATATGCTAACCTAAGCAGCAATTTGGCCAAGAAAATTATTTTTGGAGAAGTAATCAAAACTTTTTCTGAAGTACTGCAGCTTATCATTAGGATCAAAGCGTCTAGAAACTCGTTCATACTTTGGTCGCATTGTGATTTGCCTGTTAATTATTTTAACTGAGTTCTCATCAGACGTCATTTGAAGTGCCTACACCAATGCTTCCACGCTTTTTTCTGAGGTATAGAGGCTCTCACTTGATAGATATGATGATTGAGAGATTTTTTTGAGAGAGCAGTTTGTAGAAATCTGTTATCGTAAAACTTGTTCACTGAATATATTTCAGACGTGCTGCAAACTCTCGACTTTACTGAACAACTTAATTACGTTACCCTTTTGATCAGTACGGAAGGATTCGAGGGGAGCAACTATAGAAAAATATAACTTCTGGACTACACTTTTTTTTGATAAACTGTGTATTTCAGCTTTTAACAGTTACCTAATGAGCTTTTTTAGTCCTAAACCTGCTGACATTCAGTCATTGACTCCAATGAAACTCTACTCTTTCTTCAGTTGTCGCCATTTCGTATTTCTAGTCCGCTCTAATATTCACTTGACATGGTGTCCACAGGTCCTCTTCCAATGACAGTGAGGCCAAAGGCTTAATTTGGAAACTCCGATGACCAAGGCGTCAAATTTTGCTCTTTCGGAAGTTTCCTTGTTTGGATCTGGTTCCGTTGTGGCATTTCGTTTTTTATTATCTATTTTGCCTCTTTTTTGAAATTTTTGTTCTGTCTACATTTTAAAATTGATCCAAAAGCTGACATTGATCGTTCTTCAATTTAACTTCAATTTCTATTCAATTTAACACAGCCAGATGAGGTCTGCAAAATTTTTGCCAAAGTTATGTTATTTCTTCATGAGCCGATTTATAGAGTTCGTATTTTATGTCCTTTTTCGTAGAGAAAAACTCTCAGAGGTCAACAAGCTTATATTGTTTTAATGAAGTGTCAGTTGTCAACCAATCAATTTCTAGAAGAGATGAAATACTGGTGTTAGAAAAATCTTGCGGTGGTGTGGAACTAATATCTTGTTGATTAAATTTGCCAAAAGCAAAGCGCACTCCTTTGAAAGCAATACCCAGATTGCCTTGCCTAGATAATTCTTTGAAACAACAGATGTGATAGGGATCTGAATATTCTAGTAATTGATACGCTCTCCCCACATGTGAACAATGCTTCGAATGCCTTGGATACTTTTTCTTGTTGAAAAATTCTTCTGAAGAAACTCTCGCAACTTAAAAAAGGCGTTATCTCCTACGTTTTACTACGGTTCTGTCCTCTGAAATCCGACTGAAGTTGATCATTCAATGCTGCATATTATAAAACCAAAACCGGCTTCCTGGATCAACTCGACAAGCACGTCTCATTTCTCACAAAGAAATCTTACAAATTGACTTACGTCCTCTGAGTGTTTGCCAGGAAATCTATGTAGTCCTGTTATTTCCAGAATATAGACCGATATAGACCGGCGAAGTTATGCAAGCATTCGACCTGGGCACGAGAAGGTGTAAAGCGACACGAAACTTTGTTGGCTTTCTAAATCGCTCAATGACGTGAAATTCGATTAATGGCTTTGAGTGTTTTGGCCAAATTTTTGAATTATTAATTGTTTCAAAATCGATATTCTATTTCGAACAATTTACAAAACTCAAATACTAGAAATTGGCATACGATTTTCCACAATCCGGCATAAAAAACCAGATGCATACACTTGGAGGATTTTGTGTGTCTGCAGTAACTGCAGAGACTTATAAATACTAAATGTTTGCAATTCTCTGAATTTATGTACGGTCACCACTAAGTTAAGTGGCGAATTTATGTAATTTCACCGCATTCACCGCTGTTCTCACACAGTTTTAACACTTTTCTCTAAGCGGTGAATTAATGTAAGTTCACCATTAAAGTAAGCGGTGATCTTATGAAATTTTATCGCATTTATCGCTTATCTTACATAAATTAGACACTTTTTTTCAAAGCAGTGAATTTATGTAGTTTCACTGCTAAATTCAGCGCTGAAATTATGTATTTTTACCGCAACCAGGCGATAAAGGTTTTTTCACCGCATTCATCGCCTGATTTATGTAATTTCACCGCATTCACCTCTTCTCTTATATAATTTTGCGTTGAATGGCGGTGACACCAAACCGGTTGCTAACTGAAACATCATTTGCGTTTTATGATGGGATATCTTGGATTAGAAATAGTAACTTCATTTGTTCATTACTATTATCCTTGCTTTGATTAATATTATTATTCTTATTAATAAAAATATTATTATTATTATTCTTATTATTATTATTATTATTATTACTATTATTATTATTATTATAACTTTTTTTATTATTACCCCAACCCCTCTTGAGGGGAAGGGAGAAGGGAGGAACTATTTACAAAAATGGCTTTTTTTGTTCAGACAAATTTGACTGATCGATAATTTCATCGTAGAGAGTTGTTAGTGGTATCATTAAAAAGCCCGTCCAGCTTAGAATATAGAATTTAAAAGAAGTTTTTGAATTTCGTTTTCTAGAGCTAGTTATGGTGGTTTAAATTTTTGGGAATATTAGACCCATTTGCGTGTTTTTATTCACATTATTCACAGAAGAAGTGCCTCTTCTTTTTTTTCTTTTGAGTTAAAAATTAACCATTCTTACGGTGTTGCGCGTTAAGTTAGGGTTTTCTGAATTTGGTAATACTAGATTTCCTATTTTAAAAAATTTTTGGCATTGTTCCATTTTTCACGCTTTTTTCTGATTTTATCACATTATCACACTAAAGGCAGTTCAAATATTACAATATTGGCGTCCAAATTAGGGCACAATTGAAAAAAAGGTCTTTAAAGTCGTAGTTTATGGTTTGAAGGGCTTCAACACCCATTTCTTGAAAAATTTAATTAAAGTTTTTACATTTGCGTTCAACTGTCATCTTTAATTTGTGTTTTTAGTCGTGTGAAATTTCCTGTATAAAGACAGGTTTCATTGGCTTTTTGTGGAAAATTAAATGAGTCTGTACTTTGATTTCAGTAGATAACTCTTGTTTCTCATGATTTTGACTACAATTGTTCTCAAAATTAAAAAAACAATTTAACTTCGCATTGGTTCTTTTTGTCCATTGGTTATCTAATCTCGTTAATTAAAGGCCACTTATGACAT